>NW_009193297.1:116592-141361 GCF_000690835.1 Fulmarus glacialis
TATCAACACTGTTTCCAGCACAAATCCAAAACACAGCCCCTTACTAGCTACTGTGGAAAAAATGAACTCTATCCCAATCAAAACCAGCACAACTACCAAGTCAGTTGGAAAAAAAAAAAATTAGAAGTCAATGAATAGTCTTGTTTGTGGGGAGAAGGAATGTCTATGCAGAAGCACAGCTACAACAATTTTACCTGTGCTAGCTGACTACAGGCAGCAGGGTAGCCGTGCAGCTCAGAGTGGCTTAACTTGCCTTCCTCTTAACTTACACTGTGACTGAGTGTAAACGTACTAAACGTCAGCAAGGGAGCAAGAGCTTGCTGAAGACACATGAGAAAGTCTGGGTTTGTAGACTCTCATCTTATGGAAATCATACCACAGCGGCATTCTTCCCCACCTCAATCCATTTCTGGTACATTTGCCAAGCAGATCTAGGGTGGAAAAGCTCGCAGGAGGATGGGTGAGGCTTGGTTTTGTTTACTTCGGACATTCGTTTTTGACCAGCACCTGCTGCAGCGGGACTAAAAAGTTAATTTTGCCTTGTCCTAGATAGGTCCATTAATTGTATGTCAGTGTCAGATAGCTATAAATAAAAGGCATAATATATATAACAAAACATAATATACAATAAGACAATCCTCCCTAAATTTTTTAGGAGGACACATTTTTATTCATGCACTTCTGGTGGCAATGGATTAAAAATTTTGTAATAAAAAAAAAAAAAAGACATTTTAAATGAATAAAGTACATAACTTACTATCAATTTGCTAAAAAGTTTCCCAATTTTTAGGATGGCCCCTAACGACTTTTATGAGTTTTAATCTGCATATTGGAAGTATCAGTCTTCCAGGAAACCTGCTCCTACCTTCCCACCAGGCATTGCAATGAGTAACAGGAAGAAGAAAGCTTTTCTCTTCTAGTTCTTGCTGACTTCCTGGCTTAGAAGCATGGGGATTAAGTCTACGATATTTTATTTGCAAAGAGTTCTGAATATGCTCTATTAAACTTATTTGCAAATTGTTTCACCAGTTCTATAAACAGGATATATAATGAGTAATAGAGAGGAGAAAATTGGCAAATAACGCTATCAAAATACTACAACATCAACTAAAGAAACTACCTGGCAAATGCTGTTTGACTAGTTCCAATGTGATTGTCACAGGCAGAGCCTGAAATCTCCTCCAGGCAGGAGCAGTGTATGGAGTGTGATTGCTGTCTGTAGGGTTCCAGGTAGCTGCAGGATGCGGATCAGCCTGCAGTGGTAAAACCCGACTCTGGGAATCTTTTCTGAAGGAAATTCAGGCTCCTTTTTGGGGTATTGTGGGAATAAAATACCTGCTTGCAGAGCTGCCGTTATTAGTCACTGGTATTGCTCATAATGTGCTAGGTGCGGTGCCAGTGAAAAAAACAGTTGCCAGCATTTCCCTCGCTCCTCTCGCTGAAGGATAGCAAGGAATGTAATTTGGTGGCTAAATGCAGTTCGTTTATCTCCTGCCTTTAGCCAACGAATTTATCACGCACATTAATATCGAAAGAGGTTAGAGTTCAGTGAATGAAACATTTGTTTTCTTGTGCTCTCTCTATAAATAAACTCTCCCACTTCCATGGCAGTATTTTTACAAAGCGAGTGAGAGGAACAGACACATTAAAGAGATAGTTACGTGTGTGTGGTGGGGAAGGCTGTGTGCATGTTAAAATGCTCCCACAGCAGACCTCTGTGACTCTGACTGCATTACATCTTCTCTCTTTTTTCTCCTCTCTTTTTCTGTTGTCTCATAGTTATTAGTCAGCCAGACATTTTTTATCTCTTGGAAAGATACTTCAGCTCATATCCAATGTAATCATCTCAGGGGCTTCTACTTTAGTCCCCACAGGCCTAGAGAAATGACATCTCTTTTACTGATTAACAAAACAATACAAAATGCTAAGAAAAATGGCTTTATTCTCAACCTTTCATTAACTCCTACTGTGCCTGTTTGATTTGGAAGAGTTTGTTTCCCAGTTTCAAGCCCAGCTACAATTTCTTTCTGTTCTTTGGTCCACATAATGCAGTTGTTAGAGTGAATCAATATTTTATTTGTGACCCTAACAGATAATAATACAGATAATAGTCTGCAAGATAAAATAGTGCCAATGTCGCTATGCTCAGCCCTGCTGCCTGCTATTTCAGTGTGAGTCCTGTCACACCACTGCGGTAGTATGGGGGTAAGTGAGACCTGGGTCTGAGCCAAAAATGGACACGAGCATGTTTATTGTTTAAGAGCAAGTGAAACCCCCCGAAAGGATGGTCAGAGATTTGTGTGAACTCCACCCTGTCTGTGCCAGCAGAGCAGAAGTCATGCTCAGAGCAACAGGGTAGAATATCATGAACGACACAGAGATGCAAACATCCTGCTCCATATTTCCATGGAGTGAAAGTAATGTAGTGACATTGCCCTTAAGCACAAGGAGATGAAATGGGTAAATTAAAAAAAAAAGATATAAAGCAGCCCCTGAAAGCTATTTAGGCTTCCCATCCCCACTGCTAGTCAGCTCCTCCAGTAGAAGGATCTTAAGAGAGGGAAGAGAAACTTTATAGGAGACAAAGTGGAGAAAGCAGGTATCTAAATGACAGCACACAGAAAGGCAGACTGTCTCATAGCCACTAGGATTTACTCTTTTGTCCTGAATCTGTCCAATGGGGAAAACTTTGGTACCAAGATCCCGTAACCACCAGCAAGGGTGAAGAGGATTTTGAGAACACCAAACACAGGGCAGTGGGGCTGTCTTGCTTGTTTTCTCTCTTTTTGTGCTTTTGACACAAGACAAATGATGACCCAAACATGTTGGAATTGTCTCCCCTCTCCCCCAAGAGGTTTCTTTATTTTGTTAAGGGTTTAATTTTTCACTAAATTTAGCTGTGATCAGAGGCAGAGGGCTGATGGCCCCAGTCAGTGGAGTTCTATGGTTCCTCACGAAAGCCAGTTAAAGGTTTGCAAGGTTGTTTCCCTCATTGCCATCCCTCAACAATATTCAGCCTTTGATCAGAGTTGTCACTTGGGGATCTCTTGCAATAAGTTACCTTTTTGCATCTCACCTGAATGGAGCCTTTACAGAGCACATGGGAATGGGACGGCTCTGTGAACCTTCCCACCAGGTACTTCAGCACCCGGGAGAGCTGCCGTGTTGAGGTAAAATTAAGCACACGATGATATTTGTCTGTCACAATGCCCAGGAACTTTTAATTCTATAAAATGATACCCTTTTTTATTACTATTTTCGTTTTTGAGAAAAACAGATATCAGAATATCCAACTTTTTTATAGGACAGGAAATCTATTTTCTCTTCACAGTACTCTGGGCTCCTGAGTATCCATCAGATGTCAGAGTCTTTCACTCATGACTAAAGATGGCAAATACACTCAAAGAGATTTGGTAACATGCAGGTCAATGGAAATCATGCATTTCTTTTAAAAAAAAGTTCATAAGCTCTTGCATGTACCTTCTCAGTGTAATCAGGTAGGTTGTTTTTTTGACCAGTCTGTGACTTTAGCAACCCTAATTAATTAAATTATCTTCAACATCAACTCAACCTCCTCTGTTGCAATCACCTCTCGACAGCAGTGGTTTTGCATATATCTGCATACCCATGTCCCACTCTGCACCATTGGAAAAGGCACAACACTTCTTCACCAGCCCAGGGGTACTATATTCAGTAACGTCTGTATCTCTTTCGGTACTATGCTTACCCAAATACATGGATGGACTGATCATATCCTACTCAGGAAGAGCAAGATTTTCACTCATGCACAGTCTTTCAAAAACCTTCAGCCAAACTTTCAGGATTTTCCAGCAATTTCGCATCGAGACTGATTTTCCCAAGGGGCTGAACCACAAAACTTAATGAAGAGAGTTTGTGACAGTTGTTCACAGAAGTATTTGTCAATTATTTTTTACAGCATATGACAGGGTTTTCCCCCTAAGAAGCCAGCCTAGCCTTTACCCTAGAGGTGAAAACCTTAACAGGTTCAAAATACAGCTTATTTTCTGTGTGGTGGTGATGCTCTGGAGTCCCAGGAATGGACAAAGACCTTATTGTACTACGAAAAAAACCTGCAGAGGTGTGCTGTAAAGAAAGTGTGGTCTAAAAGACACTACTTCTGCTCTCCTGACCACCTTAGACACTATCCTGGTTTCCCATGGAGCAGGGCCAGCAGTTTCACAATTACTGAGTAGTTGGGCACTGCAGCACTGTCTCATCCACAGCAGGGAGCAGCTATAAATAATCTCTCTAACTCTCAATCTCTCCTCCCCTTAGAAGATATCCTTTCTCTAAATACTCCCTCGTTTCAGAACTTCTGCTGAAAAGTGGTCAAGACTTAAATTTTTGTTACTAGATTTGGGAGAAGAAAGGGTAAATATTTATTTCTAGCTCTTTAACAGTGATAGAAAACTAATGAGAGTGACAGTAGAATCCATCAGATATCTTTATTACCAACATATGGCCTTAAAAGAGGAAAACTGGCTCAGGAAAGCAGTGCAACAGGCCACCACCCAGCCTTCCTCTTGGGCTGGAAGTTAAAATTTTTTGAACTGTCTACACAACAAAACTTGCAGAGTTTCATACGGAAAAGATTAAACCATTAAGCAAGATTAAAATGTCTTGCATGTCTCCTCACAACTTTATGAGCTCACCAGTGTACGTTACACTATAATGAAAAAATACAATGTGGAAATGGAAAGTTCGGTGCTATTGAAATATATCCTAAAAGTAGAAGCAAAAATTCCCTCAGACCTTTTCAGGAGGACTTGTTTTGACATGTTGTTGTCAAAATCGTGGATCAAACTGATACATAGGAACATTGTTGAAAGGAAACTCAGTGCTGAAAATTACAAGGAAGTTTTAGTAAGTGTTGTGAATTAGAGTACAGAAATTGGGTTCCAGTCCCCACCAAGCGGCTCTATGAACTTGAAGATCTTCCTTTCTATCCGTCATGCTCTCTCAAAAGTTAAGGCTGGAGCAACGACTTTCTTTTTCATGTGTCTAATCAACGCCTACCTACTGCGGTGGCAATTCAGTCTTAATCGGAATCTTTAGCTGTAAATCATATAATAAAGCATAATATTATATAGGTAATCAAATACAGTCCCTAAAGGTGTATTCAAATCTGTGCTGGTCAAGAATGAATATTTTCTCTGGTTCATTCTTTAAATCACCATCTTATTTCTGATGAATCATACCTCTGCACCTTCTGCTCAATAAATAGTCCTTTTTCTCCATGGAATTTAGTTCTTATCTTTCCAAATCATGCCATTATCCAAGACGCCAGTTTAAGCCAATTAATGTGATATATCTGCCTACTGGTACCTGGACTGCAATCATTAGTCATCTGAACAGGCCATTAAAACCCATCAGGTTGAAGAGGACCAGCCTGCTGCCACCACCCTCACTGTCCACATCCTGGACATGGCTGTCATCACACCTTAGTCTCATGCAGCAAAATATTCTCCTCCACAACTGCTAATGCAGGAGTTTGGTTTTAAGTACTCTAAACCATACACTTAACCATACATCAGCTCAAAGTCTGATGTAGCTTCTGTTAGCAGCTAAGATTGCCCATGACGGAGACTCTGTAAAAACTGCAGAAAGCTGCTGCATCCTTTAATAGTGGATTTCTCTTTGGGTGATCAGTGTGGACAGGCCCATACAAAAAATGAATCATAAATTAAATGGCTCAGTAAATAAAAAATGGATCTATCAAGGACACAGCAACCACTGTTGTAAGCCGGACCCTCTAGTGCAAGGAAAAGATTGGCACTAATGTGCCACATGCTTCATTTGTTTCTTCATTTACAGAGGAAGCCATAAGCTTTAAGAAGGAATGACATTTATAGCAAGAGAAAGAAAAAGCAAAACAAACGTAAAGTCTCCTAAGGAACACAACAAATAATATTGCCAGCCTTGAGCAGTCAGAAATGGAGAGTCCATCATCTAAGAATCCTGGGGTAAAAAAATCATAGGAATGGTTTTTGTGCTAAGTTGGTGGAATTTTTATTTTAAAATAACAATACCCATTTTTTTCTGGATTTTGAGACTATACAGGGTACTCATTTTATATAAACAGGCTGTCCTTCACAGCTAGAAGGCTAAATAAGTTCCTTTTCCTTTTTCCCTTTTCCTTTTTTCCTCTTTCCTTTTTCCTGAAGCTGGAGCTCTAAGGAAAATCCCAAAAGCTGCAGAACTCATTGTAAAATTGCCAAAACACATGTCCTGGCACATGTCACATTAGTCCTCTCGCAGAAGACAGTAGCTGCCTCTGCGGACATCAGACTTGAGAAATGCAAAGGCAACGTAGAGGGAAAACCAGCTCGATCCTGCCATCACTCCAGGCCCTGCAGTCGTCCTGCAGACATGGACAGCAGCTCTCTCTGCACGGATCTCCTCTCTATCCACATGAACCGTGGTCCGGGATGGACCATGTTGTGGCAAGGAGGGAGGGAGCCATCCCGAAATAAGCAGCATTGCTTGCAGAACAGTGTTTTGTACCACAGGATAGCATGAAGAGACAGGCACTAATCCTGTTTCTTTCCAGTTTCGGAGCGCTGTGCAGGCTGCGGGGGCTGTTTGGGACATGGCTCTCGCCACCCACAGCCAGACCCGGAGCGGGAGGGAGGGCTGCACTGCCCACGGGTGTCCCAGGGCTGGGTGTCGGAGTCGCTGGATGATGGGCCCGTAGCTGCCTCCTCTGAACTGTGTGTCCTCGCAGTCTCATTTCCGAAGGGTGTTATTTCACTGCTGCCTCCCAGATAATGTAACTGAATCATTCAATTGAGCATAAAATAGAAATTTGGCTTCTTATCTGCTGGGAAACCAGCTTTACTATTTTCTTTCTGCAAAATACATTTTTCACTATCTTATCTTCTAATAAACAATCCCAGCTCTGCAGGCTGCAGAAATGTTCTGAACACATTTAAGAGACATTTTTTCCCCTCTCTCTCGCTCCCCCTCTCTCCCTCCCCCCCTTACTCCCCCTTCCTACCCTTTAAAACATCTGTTTTAAAGGCATATTTTTAAAAGGGATCCAATTTGTATTCCATCTTCCTTTGGTGAAGGTATATATTTTTCATAAGCCTGTCCTCTGCTTTTGAGGCCTCTCTCCCTCGGTTTAATTTTCATTCCCGTCTTCCTTTCTTCCCCTGTGCAGAACTGAAACACCAGCTCCCCCCACATCCCTAATGCTTTCTCTTGTTTTAAGAAAAAGGCAATTCAGACTTAAAAACTGCCCTCCCCTCCCCTGGACCTGCCACACAGCACTTGCCTAACGGAAACTAAACGTGTCAGTGAAAGGTCAGCTATGAATTTTTAAAGCTTTCTATCTCACTCAGGCTGACATCAAAAGCATTAGCTGTAGCACTAAATCAGGGAGCGAGGGGGAATTAGAATATGCAACAAGTCCTGCCGTAGAATGCGACATGGCGGAGGATATTCAGAGGCCCCTCTTGGGATGGGAGAAGAAGCTGCAGCAAAATTCAGTGTCAAAGCACTGATTTCTTGTTCACCTGCCCTCCTTCCTGGGCAATTGCAACCAGCTAGGTGCCCCTTGCAAGGGATCAGTGAAAAACAGGACATGGAATGAAAATTTAAGAGATGCATCTTGCATTGGTGTCATTGCTGCAAATTGAAAGCTGATCTGGGAGGTGATTTCATGATCCCCCCTCATATATGACTCTATGGTCTTCTCCTCAGATCCCCCAGCTACTCTCTAAGGGAACCTCCCTCTGGATTAAAGCCTTTCTGGCTCCAAAAAAGGCAGATTTTTTTCTTTCTATACCAAATTAAGAAGAGCAGTGGAAGAAAAAGCGGTGTAATTCGTGCAAAAATGAGCAAATCGTAGAAGAGCTAAAGCTACCATGTCCCAGCAGCTCTATCTTACAGTGCGCCAGGTTTGTTGGAGTTGCAGAGTCACACCCGCTCTCTGGACCTCCGCCTCTGGGGCTCCACTTCTTTCACATTTTCTTTGCATTTTCTCATGCTAGGCAGATAGCCGAGTCTCTAAGCAGATTTGTTTTGAAGAGAAGATATCTAGACTTGCTGTAGAAGAGATCCAAAGCAACAGCTACATAGCAGAAATTTGTCATTTTGCTGTTTCTTTGCAGGCTGGTGTCAAGTCCTCATAGTTCGTGTCTCTTTTCCATAAACAATGAGCTGCATCCCAAGGATAGAGTGCACAGTATCACCTGCAACAACAGAACATAAGCATAGTTCAAGAGGTGATTTATTATTCATCGATCATTTAACGATTTGGCAGCTGAAAGCAGAACTTATCCCATCAGGACTCCTATGTGCAAAGCAGCCATTCATATGGCACAGATATGTTTTAGTGGGAACAAGGGATGTTCCCACTGAAAGGAAAAGTCAGGTTAAAAAAACCTCTGGCAGATGAAGCCTGCCTTGGCCTCTCTGCAAATCATTAAATTGGAGTGCAGGGATGTTTAGGAACATCATCTGGAAAGCCTGGCACTAAAATGCATGTGATATCTGGTCTGAAAGCCTTCCTTCCCCGTGCTGGGACAGGCTGATGTGGCTTATGGTTTTCCATTAGACACTGCCAGCTTGGGGTAAACTCCCAGCTGGTCCTACTGAGCCTAATAAGAACCGTCACCAACTGCAACGGGACAAATTCTGAACCTTCAGCCACTCGTCTTTGACACCTTTCCACCATTTCATCCCCTGTCCTTTTTCAAGCCCTCCACCATACTTGGCTGGCTCTTTTCAGACTATTTCTTGATTCCTTTAGAGGAGGATGCAATGATTAGGAATGGAATACTTCTGCTTTTAAAACAATATAAATTCATAAAAATTTAAAATGTTTTGTGGAAATGCTTTTATTTTTAATAGAATGCATGTTTCTCGTCGTTCTCCAATGTGTGACCACATTTAGCTTCAGCTTTTTATTTCATGTCAGCCTTTATATCATAGAGAATATTAATTATGTCATGCTTACATCTAACATTGCTAAAATCACAAATACATTTTATGTTGCATTACAAAGTTTTAAAAATACTGAATTATGTCATTGTTTCTGAAACAATTTGGGGGGAGGGGCATGTAACATTTCCATTTTCTTTAAAAATGTCAATATATTGACTTTTTTCCCATTCTGGATGGAAACAAATTCCAATGTGTCACTGTTGAGCAGAAATTCTGTTTTCCAAACAGCTTCAGTTTCCATCTGTCCATAGTGAATCACTGTCCATCCATCCACACAATCTTTCAGCCTTATTCTTCATCCAGCTTTTTCTCTATGTTTACATCTCTCCATCTGGCTACCCGTATGCTTCTTGATATCTCCATTTACCCTTCCGTAGAGCTTATTTTCTACCAGCAGAACATCCACCAAAGACTTGGAGACCAATCCTGTAGTTTTCTGAGCTCGGAAATGAACTGAGAGAGATAAACGCTTGATGAAAAGGTTTGCATTTTTGACTGAAGAACGTTCAGGACTGATGAAGAAAAAGTAGATCCTGAACTTCAGGGATGCCTGGTATTTGTTTAACATGTTTAAGGAGTGGGACAAGGCATTTAAGCAGGAAGAATTATGTGGGCATCTATCCATTCCCACTAGAAGTACCACAGTCCTTCTTGATCCTGAGAGATCATATCTGTTCATCCCCTTGCTTCTTCTGGCTTTCACAGTACTTTGGCAGGGGGCCTAGCTTTTCCTAGCTGAAGATGGCCATAAAGCCATTAGAGTACCCCATATTGTTCCATATTTAAAATCCACATCAGATCATTGTAATGGGCCATAAAGCCTCCATAAACCTGTGTAATGAGCTGTAGCAAGAGACACGGTGTCTTGTTCCTGGATGGCATAAGGCCAGCCCCTGAAAAAAACTGTCACTGTGGTATCTGTGTCCTATACACCTTCACGAGAGTGTCCCCATGCACGCCCCCAGGTGACATGCCCAGCTGCTGAGATGCTCTGTCATGTATTTCTTTTCTTGCTGGAGATGTAACCCAACACTTTTGCGCACACACTTGGCTGCAAAGGAATAACTTGACTTGAAGACAGTGGTGGACTACAAGATCCAGTGAGTTTCTTTAAGTCATGCCTGAAGAAGCCTAGAAATAGTTCCGACCACCTCTCACCCGGTTCAGAGTTATACATAAATCCTTGATATATGGTTCAGGCCTTTTGCTGAACTTCCAAATCATGCCCTGTCCCCATCCATATTACAGCTACTGTGCAGCACTTCCATTTTTCTTTCGACTGGATGAAAACTTACAATTCCTTGCATTGAGATGTATTTCATTGCACAATGCTCTATTACCCTGTTCTCGTTTAGAGATGAGTTCGCTAATGTGAATAAAAGGACCGGGATAATTGAAGATCCTAGTGGATTTAGGAATTTGAATCTCAGTGAGATAATATCTAACTGCATTGAACTTCGGTCAATAATCCAATCAAGAAGAATAACACCCTATTAAACCTTCACAGAGGAGAAAATTCTTATAGGAAATAAAAATTGCAAATATTTTTTTCTGAATTCCACTTATTTCTGCCTCTTTTTTTCTTTGCCTTTTCATGTTCTAGAGGCTGAAATATTGGGGGGTCATTCTAGTTCTTGTTCACTTGCTAAAGATCTCTTTATTGACACAGCAACACTTTTTATTTACTTAATAGTGAAAAAGTCACGTCTGTATTTGTCGGCTAACCAAATTATGTTCAAGCAAAATGTGATTTTAAATCTCAAAACAGGGAAAATTAGGGGAAAAATGTCGAGTGCTTAGGAAGTGAAAAGGATCTATAACATATATTAGTGTACAATCCTACACAAAAGGGCAAAGAATATACTAGACTACCTAAATCAGAGAACAACCTGAGTGACAAATGAGTTGTTCTTTTCACTAGATTGAGTATTGGTGAGATTTGAGCTGGAGCACTATGTTCAAGTTTGGCATGGCATTTAGGGGAAAGGCGGACAAAGTGGAGAGAATCCAGAGCAATGAGAATGATCAAAAATCAAAGGGGAAAACCAGAAGGACTTGGGATTGCTTAGCAGAAAAGATAAAGGAAGAATCAGGAGGTAACCTCCTTCCAAATGATAAAAGGTTCAAAATGGAAGATATAGGGCAGGAAATACTGGGCTTAAATTGCAGCAGAGATATTTATGTTAGGTTTTAGGAAAACATTTTTCTCATTCGGGGAAATGAAGCAGTGGAACAAGTTGCTTGAGGATGATTGATCCCCACCACAGGAAGTCTTTGAGAACAAGGTTAAACCAAAGTCTAGAATGGGAACAGTCTAGCTGATCCTGCACTAGGTTGGGGAGCAGAACAGGAAACCGCTGGAGACCTCTTCTGGCTGTGCTTTCTGGAGATCTGTGACCTATAGGTACTTTAACGTGGTCCCTGTGTGGCTTGTCAGGGGTACCCGAGATGCCAATTGCTTTGTGTTCACATCCCCAGCTCTGCCCAAGCTTCCTTTCAGTTGTGACTGAAGCAGGGTTTCTGGATTCTCTCCTGAAAGGCTCGTAAAGCTCTGGTAAACACAGGGCATGTTGGGTATCTCATTTGACTCTGACACTTTTTAAAAATCTAGTTATTATTGAAAGTTACTGTGCCAGCAGTTGTATTATTAATACTATTATTTATTATTTATGAAGTGCCGAGTGTGTGCTAGATGCTTATATGATTATACACTGAGTTACGCTGGAGTTGCACAGTCTACTGAATTACGATGTAATGTTATTACCTGCAGCCTTTGCATGAGAATGATATTTTTCATTTACTGTAGTTGGCTCCTTCACCATGTGATGGTCTGAACAGGGTCTGTGAATTTTAAGTCATTAACTACTGGACCTGACACTAAAAGGAGGCAGTGAGGGAAATGGTACCTCCATTTTACAGGTGGAGGCTAATGTTGGGGCTCCGAGGAAACTAAACATCTTGATGTCACACAAGAAAGCACAAAAGCTCTCAACCCATTGTAATCTGCGGGTTATTTCTACTAACTTGAATGAGATAATTACTGTGCTTGGAAATGGAAAGTCTTCATTCCCTCGTGGACTCAGATGACTTGGCTTAGCTGAGATCCTGTAGCAATGACTTCCATACACTTGTTACATATTACATCCCAAGGTATCCCCTTTCACATCAATACTCTTTCTACCACCGTTCAAGGCAAAGACAGACTGTTCTTCTATGAGACAGAAGAATACGCGTTCTTAGATTTTCTGTATTCCATTCAATACTTGCCACTGTGTTGCTATGCACTCGCTCACACAGTTGTTCTAATGGGACTAAATTTTCAAATCTTTTGATCTCTCCTTACACAATATTTATTCATGCTTTATACAATGTTAATTCACAGTAAAATTCCTGAAACTTTGGAAGTACACCATTGACTTCCCTACAAAGACAGTCAGGTGGAATAAACAAGATTTTAAAACTATCAGCAGTCAGAAAGAGGCATCTTTATCAATTTAAAAATATGAATAATCTTTTTTTTAATCATCCTCTGATCAGTTCTCATATCTACACTATAGGAGTAGGACATTACTATGTCCATATCTCCAACTGCAGTTTTAATCAGAAGAGAGACTGCTCTCTGGTTTAATGAAGTAAATGAGACCTCTGGTAATATTGTCTGTGTAATTGACATAGTTCTCTGGGAAACATTACACTTTATAATGAAAATACTGTATATAATTAGGATCTAATAGGAAGAAAATAGTAATTAGGCAGAATTAACTGAACAGAAGTAATCAAGCAAATAAAGGTTATTCTCTGGAGAGGACCCTTCAGGGTTCAAATGTGTACATCCTATGATTGTAAAGAAGTCACAGTCATTAACAAGAGTCTTTTCATTGCATAAGAATAGCCTAACATTGGCTACTGGAATGACCCCTGCAAATCAGAATGTGTTATTTCAGTCCTGTGCTTTCACAGGCATTGTGGGAAGGTGGTTGTATCCAACATTGTATGTGCTTGCACAATGGCTTTAGCAGAGGTTATGAAGGCATCGAAACCTTTAATTCTGTTCTTGCCCCAGCCTTTGTGGACCCTTGTTGCTTTTCACTTTCTGCTCTTGCTCGTAAAAGTTTGCAGAGCAGCTTGCTGTACTTGAATTTCACAGTAACACTAATCCACATAAGGTTTTACAGTAATAAGCAGATTACACAACGCTCCAGGACTGACCCTGTCCCTGGAATTACCAGAGTAAGTCTAGCCAGTTGGTTAAGTATAGGTCTGAGCCCATTCTCACCCACACAGGAAACCTCCAAGCCTGTCCTATGAAACTTTTCAGCCCCAGTTCTGGAGCATGGTTGTGGGGAGAGCATGAGTGTTCCTGCAGTCTTAGGAGAATCTCAGCTTCTCATCCATGTGATCTGGAAAAGGGAGACAGCACAGGACCGTGCCTATTCCAGCTCAACCCATGCAAAGTTATCCTGAGAGTAGCCCTTGCTAAGCACAGAGTGGACACTTCAATCCCATACCAAAACCAACAACGTAGGCAGAAAGCACACAGGCCATGGTCCTGAGCCTATTTCTCTTCTAACCATGTAGACAAAAAGCAAAGAGGATTCAGTTTTGCCCAACAGTAAGGAATTCAGTAGTGTAAAGCTTCTTGAGCTTTGAGACATTGCCATCAAAGAAAACAGATAGCCACCAGTCCAGTATAGCACAATGAGATACCAGACATGGGATATTCCTGATAGTAGAGCTCTTAGCACAATGCTTATGTGATCACTATGGACATTGACTGTTGCTTTGTGAAGTAATTCCACCTCTCTGAAAGCCACCCACCTGCTCTGGGACCAGGAACGTTGCCCAGACACTGCCATCTGAGCACATTTCAGTTCCTCTGTGAGTGCAGAGTGGTTCTCGTTGCAGGTGACAGCTTCTCGAGGATTCCTTCTGAGTTATCTTCAGAGGTTGATAGTAGTGGTCAGACAAAGGAAGACAGAGAAACCATCCAGGGACCAAAGGGGAGATGGTGTTTTTCTTTCTTCTTCCTCCCACCCCCTTCTCTCTACTGGATACAATCAGGGACAAAGGAGAAACACCTGCTTTTTAGGTGAGCACAAAAGGCTGAAGGCAAAACCACTGATGGCCAGAGGTCTGTAAGGAGAGAGCTCAAAGAAGTGCATAACATGAAAGAGGATGAATCCAATACTTCTCTTAAACAGAAATCGTAACTAGACAAAATAGATGAGCCCAGGACTTGCTTTAAAGCAGTTCCTATTGCTTAACAATGTTCCTTCTGTTCCTATATATTTTTCTACTTTATTTATTTATGCATTGATCTTTTGAGTAAAGATTTACTACAACTATCAACATAACACTTAGCATAAATTAACAACAAGAATGGCTTCATGGATTTTTTGTTTTTATTCACATAGATCAAAAGTGAAGTTCTCACACAGCTCCCAACTTGGATGAGATTTTCTTAAATTACACAAACTTTTCCCAATGAATTTGCTCCTTCAACCACTAACACTTGTGGCACCAACCACAAACTTTTGTTGTCTCAGGACTTCTTATTAGATTGGGAATGATTTCTCACCCTTACCCCTTCACAAAACATCAGGTGTGGTCCCTTGAAAGGGTAAGTAAAGCACATTTCTTTAATGCGATTTCATCTCTGATCTTTCAAGTCCTCCTGTTGGAACTTAATTCCCCATTTATGCAGATGCAGATGCACTGATTTCAGTGGAAAAGGCACTGCTCTGAGTCAGAAGATTTCAGCCCATTATCCTAGTATTCAGGCCCATCAATTGTACCTGGCTAAAGCAGACCACCTGGAAAGGAATCCAGTACTGACCTGAAGACTTCGGGCTGGAGAATCCAGCATGTCTGTTAGCACTTTGTTCCAACGGTTAATTGTCCTTACTGTCACAAAATATGTGCCTTACTTCTAATTTGAATTTGTCTGGCTTTAGCTTCCAGCCATTGGTTTTTATTACACCTTTCTCTGCTTGATTAAAGTCCTTTAGCACCCAATGTTTTCTCCCAGTGAAGATACTTATACCCTTTAATCAAGTCACTTTTCAGGCTTCTATTTTGGTAAGTGCTTGGGTGAATTGAGGTTAAAAAAAGCTAACAGCAAAGAACACAAGTAGAACTTGTGGAAATGTTTTTTTTAAAATCAGCGCAGAAAGAAAAGAAAGGGAGAATTTTAATGAAAATTTTCATAATTTTTTTTCTCCTCTTTTTAAATTTCAAGCATCCTTTTTTCAAATAAAATAGTATTTCTGATTATGGTTTGTTTGGGTTTTTTTCAGGTGGAAGATGATTGAAATGGAACTATTTTTCCTTTTGCCTGCACTTTTTTATCTAGCCACTTAGATCTCTGTTTATACTCCACAAAGTAAAGTAAATGAAACTCTATCACAACTTCTCTGAAGGGAGTGCTTACAGGAGATCAGGCTGGAAGAGCTCTGTAGGGCGGGGAGGTGAAACGGATGAGCTGCGGGGAATGGGGTGTCTCTCAGAGGCAACGTGTTACTCCCTGCCCAGAGTGATAGGCTATATTTTGGGGTCTCTTGAGCTTTGTCTCCTATGCGGATGGGAATCTCTCTCGCACACCTTTGGATGCCTTTCAACTGTTTTTGCAAGGCCAAATGCCTTGCAGAAAGGAGTGTTTCAGCTACACGCATGGTGTTCCCCCATAATCTCTTTTGTAACAACTGTGGAGAGGTTCTCTGGGGTCTCCCTACCCCTCACTGAGCCATGAAAGGTACTCACAGTGTGGGTTATAATCTAGCGTGGCCTGGACAAGGACCAGTTCAGGAATCCCAGCTCCATGCTCTGCTCCCAGAACCAGACTAATCTCCACAATTTTATCTGGCTCGCAGTGAATGGCGTTAAACTACCCAAGCAATGTTTAATCCTTTTGGGTTTTGATGCATTAAGCAATGGGGGCTAAAATGCATCTTACAGATATAACACAAAAGCAGGGAGAAAACTGTGAGAGAAGCCTTGGGACTGTACTGGGGTAGAACTGAGTTTTCTTCCTAGCTCTGTTGCTGACCTTCTGGCTGAACCTGGACAAACAATGTCTCTGTCCTGTGCCTCAATTTCCCCATCACTAAAATGATTGGGATAAATGAGCCCAGAGTGTGCTTGACCAAATTACATCTGTGACCAAATTAAAAAGAAATGGAAGAAATATAAAAAAAAAGAAAAAAAACAAAAGCAACAATTGTACAGAGGAGTTTATGAAGCCTCACATTCTCTGTCCTGGTGTCTGCTTCTCTAATGTCAGATAAGCTCCAAACTCACTCTACAGCTGTCCTCCAAGGGCACTTCCAGATTTCACTCTACCCAATTGCCTAATTTGAGGAAATTCATAAGAACTTAATGTCTTTATAGTTCCAGCAACTATAGTTCCCCTCTCTTGGCTTAGGTGGGAGTGGGGAATGGACTCACAATTTATTCCAGGGAGGACAAGCACATGCGCAAGAATGATTGCCCAGAAAATCTTTGTCAAACCAAACAAGATTTTTTTGTTTTTTCTTTTTTTAAAGGTATTTGATGAAAGGAAAAAACAGTGGGAGGGGGGAACCTGTGGAGTGAGAAATATGTTTATGAAATCATTTCATTTAAATTCAGATTAAATTTTACATTTTATTTGTAGGACACTTAATTCTCGAAAGAAACATTTTTCTTGTCTTTTGTTCAGCATGTTGCTAAACCTGTAGAAGAAAAAGCCATTTTAGACCATTGAGGTGTTATGTTTTGAGCATGTCTCAAAGAATGTTTTCTCTGTACTTCAGAATATTTCTGTCCACTTGTTTTCCTTTTTTTTTTAAGAGAACTATTCACTCAATTCAGTGTAACTTTGTTGCTGTTTTTAGCCCAGACGTGAAAGCCTATTTTTCCAACAAAATTACCACTTCTTTAAAACTTTAGATCAACCCCTAAAAAATAATGCTAACCCCCACCCTTTTGTGACGTCTTTGAGACAGATAGGTAAAAAATACCCTATGGCAGCTAAGAATTAATGTTATTATTGTTCTCTGTTATCATGGAAAAAGTATGATCCAGACAAGTATCTAATAGCCACTTGTGCACACCAAAAGTAAGATGAAAAACCTCAGCAAGTTCAAAGTTTGTAGTCCAATTATGTTCTGTCTTGCGGGTGCTCTATAGGGGGTGAAAGTAATGTCCCTCAAACCACTCCATATCATTGCAATATCTAACAAATCCTTTGGCACTCCAGCAAGGAGTTCAAAGAAAAACCATCATCAGCTCGAATAATTACTGCCCATATTAAGTGTTTTAATATTGCAGATGGATGTAAAAGGCAAAGGACAATGGCTCAAACACAAAGAGCCCAGCAAAGTACAACCTGGGGAAGGCCACAGATATCCAACACATTGTCCTTTTCCCTGTTCTGTTCTCTGCAATATTAAACCACTTAATCTGTAATTGCCCAAGCTTATGATGCCTTTGCTTTGAACTCGCTGTAAGAGTGCCATAGGATTTCTCTGAAGCTTCTAAAACAAAGTCTACCAGGAGGCTGAAAGGTCTCTTAGTAGCTATGACAATGGTTTAATGGAATATAATTTCCAGTAAAGGGAACTAATTTAATATTTTCACATATCATGTAAGCAAGGCACCAGCTGAGAGAAAGGAATGAAAATTATAGCAAGAGGCAATCAAGATAAACAGTGCTGTAAAATCATACCTCATCGATGTGCTCTAAACTTACTGCAGGAACTCGGCTTAGATATGAATTGCATTTTCCTCTCAGTGAGGACAGCTCAGCTTGATTAAAAGGCACACCAGTCTCAGAGCCTGGCACAGTTGGGTTTCAAACCGGCCATGCCAGTGATCTCCCAGACGACACTCAGGAAATCACTTCTTCCCTTCCGTGGTCCCTTCGTATTTTTTGTCTCATCTTGTCTTTCAAGGCTGAAAACTCTTTTCTACCATGGACAGTCCCTCACATTGCAGAGTGGCTGTGATAAAAACATCCTTGAGACGGTGCTTGAACACACAGAATAAACATGCAGGGAAGGGAGATACGGGCTGTCTGAGGTTCCCTAGGTATGATCAAGTCTCGCAATTCTTCCTTATCGCACGGTGAGCAGAATCCTGCGGTACGGTCCTCTTGTAGATGTTCCACATTTTCCTTTTATTCCTGTCCAGAACTCTTCGACCATGGTGTGCTTCTGCCAAGCAGCTCTTAGCCTCCTCCCCAGCAGCAAACACGTCGCAGACAGAGCGGTGAAGCCCTCTCCATGTGCATAGGAGTATTTTCTGGATAGTCTGAAACAAAGTCCACCAAGAAGATTTGGCATTTGTCCAGCAAAAAAGGATGGATGATGGAGACATTTGTTATCATCTATTCCTATGCACTTGTGAGCACATGCTAGTAGGGTCCTCATGTAAACTTATGCAGGAAGCAGATACGATGAAAGTGGTTTTTCCAGTTGGAAAATCTGTCACAAGAAGAGGTTTATTGGTGATTTGTCTTGTGGTTTGGGTTTCCTGTGTTCAGGCAATAACAGTCTTGCCACCAAAAGAAAAACTTGTTATTCCCCTGTTATTTTTCCCTATTTATTCCTTGGTTGTGGTGGCATATGTTGCTTCCTCTTGTGTGAAATGCTTTCTACTCTCAGATCGTTTCTCTGAAAAGGAAATCTTCCCTGTGGCATCTCTCAGGAGCATTTGCAAAAGTTCACATGGTTTCAGAAGTCTGGAGTGCAGAAGTGTTTAGTATGATTCGGCTGTCCAACTAAATAATTGCTTTTTGGCATGCTACAGATGTCCCACTCCTGTTCTTTGAAAGAAATATGCTGAATTATTGAAATAAGATAGAGTTAGGATTATGAGAGGAAGTACCGTCTTATGATTAAAGCATTAGCCTTGAATTCAGAAGATATACATTCGGTTTCTGACTCTGCCACAGATTTTCTGAGAAGCCTTAGGCTTATCACAAAAGCTGAGATCCATTTTTGTCTAACATAAGCTACGCAAAATTTTTAGAATAAGTAAGTTGCCTAGACTCCTGCTATGGCCAGTGGAGTGCAGGAGAGATCTCCAAAGAGAGCTCCACCCCACCCTACGATACGTGACGAAGATACATGAAATGATTCACACTCTGGAGGTGTTTCGCTGCTTAATGCTAGCAGGAATCTAAATTATGAAGTTGGCCTAGATACCTTTTAGATGGCTAAAATTATGTGAGATTGCTTCCACCCTTTGTCTTACTCTGTGCCTCAGTTTCCCACACGTATAGAGCTGATGGCAATGCTTCCTTCCTCTGGCCTTTTGAATTTACTGGATTCCAAACATTTCTCTTCAAGAAATAGCAAATTATAGCCTGACTTCAGCTGAATCTTAGCAATACAGTTCTATAAATAACACAAATACTTGTTTGGGATTTCGGTAACTACAGCGGCTGAACGCTACAAACATAGCATAAAACCAAGCAGTGGCTAGAGAAACAGGGTTTACTTGATTAAAAATCTTAAGAGAAATGGGTGGGAAATTATCTGGCCACATTCATTAAACATCTGAAGTATCTCAGGAAAGTTGGATGAAATTAGAAGAAATTATTAAAATGTAACCACAGATACAACTTTTATGACAGTGAATATATGCGCAGTAACTCATAACTAGAGCAGGTTGAAAAATGTTCTGCTGGAATATTTTTTTCTGAAAAAATGGCATTTTATTGAAATCAAACTATCCTAAGGAACATGTCAATTTAAGTCTTTTTTTTTTTCTTCCTAAGAAATAGAACTGAAATGAAATGTTCCCAATAAGGTTCAACTTTATCAGAACAGAATGTTTCAAATTTTTGGAGTTTGAAATGACTCCATTAAAAATATTTTATGCAGATCGGTAATGCTTAAAATATCAAAACTGGAAGAAAGTACTTGGTATTGATCAAAAATAGTGCACTGAATAACCACAAATTATGTTTTTTAAAAGACTTCTTTTGGAAGAATTTCCTTTTCACCTCTTAAACAAACAAACAAACAAACAACCCAAAATCTGAAGGGGTAGAACTCAAATAGTATTCAATATTGCTTCTGCTCCACTGCATGAAGTATTTAACTGGAAGCAGATATATCTTCATTTTTATATGTCACCCACTGTTTTAATATATGGGTAAGAGAAACAAAACAAAACCTTGTATCATAAGCATTTCTGTTGACATGTTATTAACAAAACAGCTACTGAAGATCACAGCTGCAATTGATATATCAGACTACAGGAGCCACCTTCAGAGGCAGAAAGATGATTCTTTTAATTCCTTCAGGGAAGAGTCTCTCAGCTTCCTTCTCAGAGGCAAATAAATCTGTTCAGTCTTCTCCTTCGTGGTGTCCTGTTTAATGTACCAGATTTTCTGCAAAGCCCTTTTTTTTCACATGTATGTAGCACATCGGACTCCCAGTGTGCCCTGCCCTTCCCTACTTGGCAATTCCCTGAGGATCAGCCTGGATTTCCTCTGTAAGTACAGTAGTCCCCAAGGTTTCTAATTCACATTCTCCTTGGTGAAAGCCCTGCAGCACTCAAGCAAAAGAGAGCTCAGAACTCCAGGTTTGACAGACTCTGAAGACTCATTTCATCAGCTGTTAATCTCCCACAATCCTCTAAGCTTTATCTGTTAAAACTGAAGCAAGCAGTGCAGCTTTGCCATACTTTAGACTTATTAGTTTTCATAATTTTTCTCAAAAGAACATAAGACTAAATCAGTCTCCCATCCCTAATATGTTGATAATCGTTTTGAAATATTTAAAGCTTCTCTTCTGAAAGCTTCACTGAAATAACCATCTCATCTCTCCCCTGGTGCTTTCTTGGCTCTTATTTTTGTGTTCCCTTTTCCCCTATCAGACTTTCCCAGGTTGTTCAATTGCCTCGTGGCCAAAGATGCTCCTTTCTACTCCCACTTTCCATCCTGGGATTTGCTTCAAAATTTCCTTTTTATCATACATTTCTCATCTGTATTTTCATACTTCACCTACCTTCCCACAGCTGACTTCTGAGGCTCCATGGTCTTTGGGTACCTACTGACTACAGTAGGTGCCTACTACTATAATGACTACAAGGCAAATCTCTTGTCAGTTGGACATTCCTGCATCAAATTCTGTAAAATTAGAAATGTCTCCCCATACTGCAAAGATCCCAAGTCATTCCAAGGACCAGACTTGTCGCAGGCCAGACTCACAACAGATATAAAATTAAAACAGATATGACTTTAACAGCAGTGGAATCACACTGCTCTGACCTGCAAAATGAAAAGAACCTTCTTTGTTTCCAGAGTCTACTGAACCACCCTGCCATTACCTACAGTTAACTTACGCTCAACATTTGCTTGCTGTTTTATGTATCTAGATTACAATCTGCTACATCCATCCAAACGTGTTAAGCCACATCTACTTTGGTGTTAAAAGGAGCTCTCACAGAATTCAGCTGGTTTGACTGATCTACAGGATTGAAAATAGCCTCTAGACAAGTTCTAATGTCATTGCAGCAAGTATTCAGTGCTACTGGACCAGAGTGTTTACCTCTGATATTTATTTTTCCCTGATGTGAATAACTGTTCAAGATAGGGAGCTAAGTCCCATGGCACTGTATCCTGATACAATGATATATTGAACTCTCACATGAAGTAATAAGAACCGAAATTATTCAGCACCTGAGATATGCAGGCCCCAGATCTCTGTGTAGCATCCGCCTGCTTATAGAGATCAAGGCAAGCAGAAAGCAACAAGATATTTAACAGAGGAATCTCTACATCCCATTGCATACTAATTAGCCACTAGACATAGATACATCAGGGGAAGCAGAGGGAGGAAGGAGGGGAAAAAAAATCTCCTGGCAAGACAACATTGCGTTTCAATCTTTCACCTTCACTGGGTAATGGGATGTGATGGAACATTAAAACAAACAAACAGCTTTTGGTGTTTACAAGAAATGTTTAAATGGGAGATCACGAGCCAGAGGTGCTCCACAGAACATCTGGAGTACTGGAAAACAATGCGATTACGCAGATGAGTCACATTCATTAGGCTATAAAATCTCCAGTAATGAATGTACGAAAGGGACTTTCATGTAGATTGTCATCTATAGCCAAAAAAAAAACCCCAAACCTCTAGATAATAAACTTGGCAGTTCCTTCCCTGCCCGCCCCCTTTTCCTCCTCCCCTTTGGAATGAGATTCCCAGTGTAATTACAAAGCTTCGTGCTTGCAGCTCAAAACCCATGTCCCAGGCGCAGGCGCAGATCCATGTGTGGGCATTAGCTGGGGAGAAAGGGAAACGGGGACATGCGTGTGGGTGTGACACTGCTCAACAGTCACTGGAACGAGACATTCGGCAGCTTCATCTTCCCCATACCCCTAGCGCCAGCAGCGGTATGGGATGCTTCTTGTCCATATGCCCCCCTCCAGATGATCTACACTGTCAGTGTAGACAACTCTTAGGCAGGAAGAGACACAACTTCAGGGGCATCTAGGGATGTCCACTGAGTGGCAAGGCGAGAAAGGATGAGAATCAGTTGTTCATGGTTTCTTTGAAACTAGCAGAAGATGAAAACAAACTCAAAGGACATTTTCTTCACACGGTGTGTGGTTCAGCTGTGGAACTCCTTGCCACGGGACACTGTGGGTGCTGCAAGTTTGTATGGGTTCAAGGGGAGGCTGGGTGGAAAACTAATCTATTGACAGCTGTTGAGTATGAAGAACCTGCGTCTAGCCTAGAAAGGCTCAGAGCTGCAGATTGCCAGGAAGGGTGCAGGCAGAAGCAGCAGGATGAGATTTCTCTGTTCCGATAGTCTCCCTGTGAGACTACATGAAAGACGGCACTGGGCTGTGCAGGCATTTGGTCCAACCTGGCCTGGCATTTTAGTGCTCCTGTATTTCATCTTCAGTGACTTGTAAGGCCTGAATATGCATCAAGAGTGAAAACTGGACTCTGTCACTAACTCATTTCACACATATCACTGGTCAACAAAAAGTCAGACATTTCAGTCATGGCCACAGGACTATTACGTAGCAGCTAGAGGAGGAAAGATTCCCTTAACCTATTCTAACAATCTTAGTGAAATTTCTTTGAAAAGGTCCCCTAAATGTCTGGGCTGCCTCCCTCAAAGCTTGGCCCCACACACGTCTCTCTAACCAGCAAGTCGGTGATTGCAGAATTTTCCCCAAAGCAAGGTTAGCAATAGCTTTGACAGATGTTTCAGGATCTTTTATCACATTAGAATTATTGGATGTTGTCAGCTAAACCGAACAGTATCACAGCCCCCCTTTTTAGCTCATTCTTGAACACAGATGTTTTAAAATAACCCTCTTGTGGGTTTTATCCATTGCTGCTGCCTGTGTAACATATCATCACTTCTTGAAAGTCCTCATTACTCGGAGGATTTTTTTTCCTGAAGCCCCACTTGTAGAGTTGGCACCTTTTTTTCATTTCCAGTAGATCTATTTCCCCCTGGACCATGTCTGTCTGGGGAGATCTCATTCAAGGACAATTGGGCTTCAAATTGGGAAATCAGACTGCTAAATCCCTCAGTTATCTTTGAAAATCCCATCCTTGAAGCTTAAGTCAGATGAGAACTTCATCTGCTTTCTGTAATTTGCTGGTTTTCAACTCCATTTCTGGAAGGATTCTTTTTTTCTCATGGGCAGAGGACTGTGACCTTCATATAGAAATGAAATCAGTTCAACAGAATAAACAATAATTACATTTCCATAGGAAAATATATTTTCTATTTTCTGTTTCTGACTGAGGGTTAAATAACTAAATAATTGCAATTTCTATGTTTTCTTTGCCTTTTGAGGGAAAACACAGTTACCTGAGTTGTTTAGATTTCACTCACATCACATATTATATTTGCTCATTCTTGGCCCTGTGGCTGGAGCGGCACTTGGGGAATTACGAACTCGGGGGTTTTTCCCCAGCTTTGTCCCTCAATGGCCACGTTTCACATCACCGCTTTGCTTCGCACCAGTTCAGCCTCCTTATCTGTAAAATACTGAGGTGCCGTTAGCATGCATTAATTAATGTTTATAAACTGCTTTGACATCATCACATAAGTACAAAGCCTTCTGATAAGAGAGAGAATGCAAATGTCACATATGTTACTTCTTCATAAAGGCTTGAGAGATCTGTCGGTGCCGGGTCCGCAATTCCCGGCAGCACCGCATGATGTGTCGGGGCTCAGAGCAGAGGCACCGCGGCCGGGATCTCTAGCCAAGCTCCGCAGACTGGGTGTGGGTGGCTGCAAAACTCCTATCCTGCATCAGCATGCGAAGATTGTAAGAAATAAAGTAAAGCGGTCTCATTTTTAAATGAGGGCAAATCAAGGCACACGGCAATTTAAGGTAGAGTTAGTTGGAAAGAGGCCAGTCCTGTGCTGTCAGTATTTCTGAGATTATAGGGACGAAGAGGGGTGTCTTTCAGTGTGAATGAGGATGGAAATTTGAGCCTGGTTGTGAATAGGGAAGGAGAATGGGTCAGATTGTTTCAGAAGCAGGTATTTGTTTTGCTTTTCCCACAGCTGCTCACTACAGCTTCAAACTGAAAACAATGAGAATACATTTTGTTCACGAAGTACCTAACTGGGACATTTTTGACAGTTTCAAAATGTTTGGGACAGTTATATTTTTAGTATCAGTGAATTGAAAAACTTGTCAAAATGGCTATCTTCCTGGGGAACACAACCACACCAGTGTAAACAAACCTGAGTGCTCTCAGGTTAGCTGTTACCTGCACGTATTCCTACAGCCCTTACACAGCCCTGTGTTTCCCCAAACCCCGACCCG
>NW_009193297.1:141392-152090 GCF_000690835.1 Fulmarus glacialis
TTCCCTACCGAACACATTCATCGCAGAGTGGCACTTGGAGGGATGAAGTAGCTCCTTTCCCACATGATGTACATGTGCAAAATTAATCAGGAGCGTCTCTTGGGCAGGAGGTCCCTGGAATGTGTGTGTCCATCTCCTTCCTGCCTGGAAGGCAGCTCCCAAACCTGGACTTTCAGCTACCGCCGTGCAATGGCCCTGACAAAAAGTCCTAGACCCTCTCCGCCGTAGAGCAAAGACTGCAAGGTCACCACAGCCCACGGGGAGAGAACCTGGGTCTCGATTTCCAGACAGGTTTTTCCTAAATAAGAGTGTCAGAGGCTGCCGTTAGAAGCGGGTACCGAGGAGAGAGACCCCAGCATCTGCAGGGCAGGGGCTTACGTTCACCCAGACATCGGCTCACCACTGACGATGTCGCAGTGCTCCCTGGGACGGCGGACTTGATGGATTTCACACTTTAAGGCTTTTGCTTTGAAAGAGTCCCAGCTTTTATCTTAGCAAAGTACAGCTTTGTAACCTAAAAATAGTCCGCCCAAGCTCCTTCCATCGGAACAGGAGAAGATGAGCTGGCGACTCTCAATTTTTGGTGCTTCTCTATCAGAAAGATGAAATATTTTCCCTGTAATCCTCAAAAATGGAATGTTTAAGGTTTCAGAGGTTACTGGAAATTTCCCTGGCAGCTGGTCAAATATGTGATCCCATTAGATCTTCTTTGATGAGGAAGTGTAGGTTGATTCAGAGAGAAAATGAGGACAGGAGGGGAGAGCATGTCAAGGGAAAAAGAGAAGTAGAGAGAGAAAAGGAAGGGAAAAAACCTCTGTGAAACAAGAAATTTTATCTATCAGAGTCTGTCTCTTCCTTTCACAGAGGAAGACAAGAAATTGCATCCAACAACTCACGTAACTGCCCAAACTCTGATTATGAATGAGCAAGAAGCAGCTCTGCTCTCTCTGTGTAAGGGACTGAGACCATGGGGATGCCCTTTTGGTTCTCCGAGGGGCCAGGGAAGGCCAAGCATTGCTGCTTTCCCGCTGGCAGGGCTCGTGGCACCAAGCGTAAGAAAGCACCTGGCAACCTGGGATTAAAAAAAAAAAAGCTTCCTGGATCCCAAGCTCTATGCTAACTGCTTGTCGGCTCACTGCAAGGTGCAGCCGGAGTCAGAGCAGCTCTTTTTGTCAGCAGGAGAAAAGGGCAAGGAATCATGTTTTACGTGCTCCATTGTGAATCTGTGAATGGCTTTGCAGTACATAATGCACGGGGTTTGTTCAGGGCGTCACGAGCATCTCCGCATCCTGGTGGTACAACCGCTCCAAACAGTCGCATTAACCCTGGATGGGGAGGAGGGTGCAGGTGCTTTGTGATGGGTGCTGCGGCAGCCCCGTGCTGCCCAGCCCCAGGCTGTGCAGCAGGCACGGGAACTGCATCTAAGCCCAAGCAATGGGCTGCACCGGCCCCATGCGCAGGAGACCTGTCACAGGCATGCACGTGGCTGCTATCATCAGGGTATCCACCAGGAGATGTCTGTGTTCCCCACAAGTCCGGCATGTTACAGTCAAGGGAGGGCTGGATCCTTCACTAGGAGGGGTGTTGAATTTCAGCAGCTGCCTTTTTTATTTTTTGGCATCAGACTTACCCATGAGACAGAAATGAAGTTCTTAGTATTTCTATTAGAGTGACAAGACATCAAGACTCCTTCCAGCATCATTTTTTACCTAAATGGATACTCATTCTCTGCACTCTGATATTAATGAGAAACCATTTGTCAGTAAAAGTAGGCAATGTGGGTTCAGATAAAATAAAAACCTATTTCCACCCCCTCCCACCTCCCTGAGGGTGATAGTCTGACCTGTCCTGTGCTGAGGTCACCCCCTAATAATCACACCCATCCCCACCACCCTCAGCAGAGTACACCCCCTCCAAACCTGCCAGCATAACTGCACATGTAATCGTTTCCTAAACTGGTTTCTTCAAACTGGGGCAGGATGGAAAAACCTCCTACCTAAACTGGCTTAAATGTTTGGGTTCTGAGAAGCAACAAAGGTTTTTTCTGTACTGTGCATGATCATCATTCATACAAACCCAGCAGAGGAAAATCTACCTCCCTGCTGCATCTTTCCAGCTCTGCTGTCCTCAGGTAAGCAACGCTAAGACAGATTTATCCCTCCAAACAAAATTTTGGGAAAATGGGGCAGATGGGATGCCAGCTCATGCTCCCATCACAATGGCAGCTCCACAGTGCTACAGGGAATCAAAAGCACTATACGCTTGTATTAATTAGCAGCAAAAACTGCTATGACTCTGAACACCCAGAAGGAGCAAATCTGATGAGCGAGTGCAGGCTGCTTCTGCATAATCTCTTTTTAGATCAGAACCCCAATTTAACTCAGAGCCAACGGGGTACTTCATAAGAGCGCCAGCCCGCACAGGTTTAACTATGCCAGCGACAGGAGGAATGCGTAAAATGCTGCAAATAAATCCCCAGCTTCAGGAACAGGGTGTCATTCCAAGTGGCAAGCCCCGTTCAGCACGGATTTACAACCCCCGTGGAGGCATGCACTGCCATCTGCTTTCTCCAAGCCCCGCCAAGCCGCCTGCACGAGACGTGCAGACTTGGTCCCTTCGTTTGAGACTCCCCGAGTGCTCAGAAGGTTTTGCACCAGGCAGGCTGCTTTGGTTGGTAAGCTCAGCAGCTGCAGGTTAAAAAAGGATATTAAAGTGGGTTATCTCCTGTGTTAAAAGAGGACTGGCGTTTCCTAGGAGGAAAAGGGCTAAACACAAGACTGAAAATAGCCATGTTTTCTCAAGTCTGTGTGTCAAAAGTCTATCTGCATGTGAGTTCATGCATGCAGCTTATACATTCACATAAGCCCTTATCTGTGCGAATAAGATTTTATCTATATGTGTGTGCCTGCATCTCCTAAGGGACCGAGTTTTAATGGCCAGATTTAAAATACACTGGTGAGTTTCTGTAATTGTAGGCACGCAGTTTGGGGTGCCTCGTTCACACCCTACCACACTTGCACCCTATCACTCTCATTCACACCCTATCACACTCAGTCCTATAAATAACAGCATCGCCATGGTAGGAAATATCTTCTAATTAGCACCCCAGACAGAGTCTCCTGGCTTGCTTCCACTCCCTCCCATTGGCATAGACCTGGTGTCTCTTTTAGTTTTTCTTGCAACATTCCCTTAAAGACCCATTGATGTCTTGTTGAGACCATTTGCAAGAAGAGAAGGAAGAAAGAAAAGGCATTTAGTGGAAGGTGTCAGATGATAGTAGGAGATATATCATGTGCTTTCCTTCCCCTGACCCACTACTGAGCACTGCTGCAAAAACAGGCTCTCAAAAACATCAGGTTCATCGCTGTTACAGCTAGAAATGACCTCTTAGATCATGCAGTCCAGCTCCCTGCCTCTCAGGATGACTCCCTGGTGTACACTTTATGCTGTTTTGTCCAGCCTAATTATCCATCCCTGCTGTTAATGGGATGGAGACCAAACTCTTCTGACTGCCGCCATCTTTCAGGGATGTTTTATTGTTCTTCCCTTCCTGGTGGTTTATACGGTTGAGTTTTGAGACTACATTATTTTAGGCCCTGACACTTTAAGCCCTTAAAGACAAGAAGTGTCCTCATGGTCTCGGACTTCAGTGGAAGATGCAAACTGTAGCTTGAATTTGGACATCTTTGTACACTGGTATAAAAAGCAGACCTTTTGGAAGAGATTAAACTAAGTGTTAAGGAAAAGATTTTTCTGCTCTGTGGTTTGAATTTGGGATTGGAGGTTTCTCTATCTCATGAACACAAAAAACACATACAAGTTCATGTGTGTGTCTACAAATAGAAACATAAGCATACACATATATACTTGTGTTCCGGTTGTACCTATTTATTCACACACACACTGTTGTCTGTACATACGTGAGCGTGCACGTAGGCATGAATACGTTCAGTGGCACAAAGTCTCAACTGCCGTATCTCAGCCTGGCAAGCAGCTTGGTTTTTCTCCTCCTGTTTCCTTTGTGCCCAGCAGCCCAAGGCCGAATGAAAGTCTGTCATGTCACAGCAAAGCTCTCATAATAATTCCAGTCTAGTCTGAACTTCCTTGTGCACTGAGTGCCTCCGGCCCAGGCTTTATTTTACTACATCTGCCATGTGCCTTTCATTTCTAGACTGATTGCCAAATGAAAGGAGGCTTGCGTCTCCTGTCTCAGACTGTCTTTTTGTCAGAGTGGTCAAGGATATGAGGTTTTGATGTGTTTCATGAAAATAAATTGTCAGGTAAAGGAGAGAGTGCTGTTAATGAACCTCAGCCCTTGATTAACCAGCGGAGCATGCTCACAGATCAGGGATGCTGCAAATGCACCCATCTCAGGAGAAGATTCAGGAGTGAGTCCAAGAGACAAATCTCTTGGGACCAGGCTCCCTTCAGCCCATTGCTCACAGAGCATCTCCAACTTTCTCCCACCACGCTGACAAGCTCAGCTCACCCTGTGCTGTCAGGGAACACCTCTCACACTTGCAGTGAGGAGGGAAGATCCTTGTTCTCAGCTCAGGTTGCTCCCAGGTCTCAGAGAAGATCCTCTCCCGCTCCATCCCCACTCTCAGTTTCCAGGACACACGTGCTTCTCCCTTGTGTCAGGAAATTCCCCACCGTCCCTCCTTCCTGGCCCACATGCATCTGCTTCAGCATCTGTGTCAGGGCTTTGCTATAATTACGGTCTCCTCTGCGTCCACCCCCACTGTCTTTCCAAAATTCTTTGCTTCAGACGTTCATGTAAATCTGTTTCGCAGTCACACGGTGCTTCAAATTAAACTTAGAAATGTTTCTTTTTAGCCTTTTAACTAGTTCCTGCAAGAGTTGCATTGCAGAGCGGGGGATTTCACCGCTCTTTCAGGGAGCCCTGTGGCATGAAAAGGCAGGTGGCACTTTTCATGAGAGGGGAGGAGTTCAGGACTTTTCTTTCACCCAGGAATCCATCACTTCTTGACTGACTCAAGTGTCTGTCCTGCCACACAGGTAAACCACTGAGCTCTTCCCTTTGCAGCGGCTCTATTTCTGCGGTAGGAAAGGATGGTAACAGCCTCGCCTCTAAGTCCTTTCTTTGTACCCATAACAAAGCAAAACTTTGATTTTTTACTTAACTGTCTCCTTAAGACACAGGCAACTACTGAAAGTGCAAAACCTTCAGCAACTTACACTCTTGCCGGGGAAAGAAAACAGAGGTCTCAATAAGAGGCAAAGGAAGGGAAAGGCCACCACTTTACATCGCAATGCTCTTCTAACACCTCTGAGACCTCCACACCTGGCACTGCCCAGGGGCAGCTGGACCAGCCCGTGCCTTTTCCTCTGCCATTGCCACCATGCTGGTGGCTTTCACCCATCGCTGCCAGGAGATGCCACTTCCAAATGGAAACCACCAGCAAACCTCAAGCTGTCAACCACCAGCGGCAGATGAGATTGTGCCCACACAGCAGTGAAAAAGAGACACGCAGCACCCAGCAGAGACTCCCAGGCGGCAGGCGGGGCTTGCTCTGCCTGCAGGGCTGCCTATCCCAACTGCAGGCACCAGCTCTCCCAGCTGATTCTCCTCCGTCCCTGGCTGAGGCAGCAGGAACCATGTGCTGAGTCTGCTTCAGCTGGGAATTACACTTTGCATATCTTACATCTATCAGTGTAAAAATAGGATGTATGAATAAAGGGTGTTAAAATTGCCACCTCAGTCTGATTTCTCATGCTCTGTAATATAACATATGGCAGTGACTGAACTCCCAGGGAGAACTTGGGAAGCAAGCAGAGACAAATAAGTTGTTTAACCATTTCAGTGCCCTGGGCATGCTCTGCAGTTCTCCAGGAAATGTCGGTGTGGGCTAAGAGAGGAGTATGCACAAGAGTAAATGCGGGCAGCATTGTCAGTCTCATCTGCACGTCAGGCACGAGACTGAGTGCAGTGCTCCAACCCCAGCAAGCTGGGTTACAAGTACCAGGCTAATTGCAAGAGCACCAGAATGCACTGTCACCTAATTTACCTTCTTTCAGAGGTTGGCTGTTTTTGCAATTGAGAGCTGCTCCCTCCAGAGTGCAGAGGGTCTCAGCAAGCCTGGTCTGCACATTGCCTGTGGCACTGAGGGGGTTAAAATGAAGAGTTGGGCCATGAACTTTGCAATAATGAATCTCATCAGAAAAGGGTTAGGACAAGGCAAATGCTGCTGCCATTTGACTTGCAGCTGCAAACTTGGGATGAACCTGCCAAAACCCTTCCTGCACAGAGCAAACAATGACAAGAAGGTATCTCGGTATGTGGACGGAGTCAGTCAGCAGCGTTTCTGGGCCAGAAATGCTTTCCAGCTGGACCAGTTGCAGTCACTGGGTTTTACAGGAAGTGCTTGAACAGTGAGACACCACATGCCTCAACGTTGCTTAATGCAAAGGTAGAAGAGAAAGAGGAGAGGACATAGTTGCTCAGATTCAATCAAATCTCTAGAGTCAGGATCATATATCTTAAAGCAGTGTTTGATGGAAAAAGATAATGATGGGTCAACTTTCACTAGCACAGTGCCCTCCAGCCATGAACTGGATCGTCCCTTGGGTGCTGCAATGAAGGGGAAAGCACCGCTGATACGATGCTCCACATAAAATGGATTTGTCTACAGGTTGTCATCACCCAGCGACAGAAGTAGGCTGGAGGCATAAACCATGTGCTGAATAACCACAGGAGTCTTCAACACATTGGGCATAGCTGGGATCCTGCACATGAGCAACCAGAGGTGTATAAAGGGTCTGACTGCTGTTCATGGTGGTTCTGTCAAACTGAAGGAAGAGTGGAGAGAAGACCCATGAGCAGCCCACCCCAGTGCTTGGACCTTGCCTGTGTGAATGAAGTTGTAACCAGACCGGAAAAAAGAAGAGGGGACTGGGGACTTTGGCCAAGCATCATGTTCCAGCACACTGGCTTGTGGGCTTTTTTTTTTTTTTCCCCTGTTTGAGTTTTGCCTTGTCAGGTTTAATCGGTAGTGTTTGTAATTCAGGTAGCAAATTGATTTTTGAAAGTACTCTGTCCCTATTCAGTACACGTTACTGTGGATCTTTGCATTAATTATGCACTGATATTGATGTTTTTGTCAGACAAGGTCTAATGTCACTATATTCAGAACTTGCTGCTTCCTTGTTAAAAATGTTTCAGAATGTGGCCTTGGGAAAGATACGGTGTGTCACTCTCAGGATCAAAGATAACCTGGCAAGGAAATACCCTATTAGTACTGAAATTCATGTACCTTTTCTCCCTGCTCTACCATCTTTCTTAGAAGGAGCACGGCAAAGGTTGGTGAGGAGAGAGAGGGACCGGAGGATCCTCCAAGGAGAATTGAGCTGTCAGCACTGTTTAAGCTAATAGGAAGGGACAACAGTTTTAAGATGCACATTGTAAATGGAGACGAGTAAAAGCAGTAGTTCACACTTCATGGTCTGTGAAACTGTGTCCTGGATGCAAAGCTACCTTTCGTTGAGTTGGGAGGAATCGGGGATTTCTGTCCAAGGGCTGCAGGTTGTCTCCCACATCATGGGGAAGAACTAGGTATGTGGCAGTGTTGTTGGAAGCCACCTGGGATTTTGTGTTCATCACAAACTCAGTGCAAGTCAACAATACGATGTCCTTGCGGAAAAAAAGAAAAAAAGGAGCCAGATCTCATTTTGGAATAGTATTAACAAGAGTGTCATATGAAAGGCACAGGAGGTAATTATTCTGCTCTATTTGCTGTTGGTCAGATCTCAGCTGGAATATTGTGCACACTTCTGGGCACCAACCCATAGGAAAGATGTAGACAAACTGGAATGAGTCCAGAAGAGAACAACAAGAATGATTAGATGTTTTGAAAATGTGATTTAAGAAAGACTGAAAGAATCGGGTTTGTTCAGTCCAAGAATGAGAAGACTAAATTGGGAATATGATAACAGGTTTTCAATATATAAGAAGTCATTAGAAAGAAGATGTTCTTCAATTTTACATACTAGGGAAGAATAATAAGAAATCAAATTATTTTCAGATGCGGGAAAAACGTTACAGTTTTGAAGACACTGAAGTAATCAAGCAACTACATAAGGAGGTCAAGAAGGATTTTAAGCATCAGATAAACAAACATCCACCATGCAAGCCCATAGTACATGGCATGAAGCTGCCTCCATCAAATGGAAAAAAAAAGGATTAATTTCTCTAAGTTTCTTCCAGCCCCATATTTCTCAGTCTCCATAATTTGATTCTTGGTTAGTTTAACATGTTCTGGTGAGATTCTCAAAATCAGTTCAGGACAGCTGTGCTCATTGCTCTCAGATGCCATTTGCACAACGTGAGGACCGCATTGTATAACCCAATCTCAATAGTCACTGATCCCTTAGCTCTGGGTTGGGTTCAGGGAATAGGTTCAGACATGAAGGGTGGTTCATTTACTTAAACTGTGAATCAGTTTTTGTCAACTGTTTAGTTTTCCAGGTCTTCAAAATTGGGATAAACTTGGTTCATAGGTGGCAGGGCAAAGCAGTGCCAAGAGACATATTTATTACTTACTAGAGATGGAAGCTTGTTGCACTTTGTGTCTGCTGAAGTAGCCATAAAATCCCAGTTTAATAATCATGTACCTGCATAATAAACACATTTGCAAAAGCCTCCTCTGGAAGCTGGCGACTTGTAGAATATTTTGAAACACTTAGTTAGACTTGCGTTTCCCAAGGAGCTTAGGCACCTGCCTCAGCATCCACTATCAAGACCCGCAGTCCTGTACGTAGGCCTTCCTGTCAATGAAATCTCATTAGCATCACTTTGCCAAATTAAATGGATTAAAGTTGGGAAGCAGCTGGAACGCAGAGCAGTCACATTGACTGTTGCCTCAGGTTAGACTGAAATTAGCTGGCTTCAGGCTCCCTGTTGCATTTGACATTGCCCACAGTAGCCAAGCAGCACAGTGGTTTTGCTTCTGCTTCACAAAGTAAACGGCTGCGTCTGTGTGGGTGGAGCTGCTTCGTAGTAAGGGAAGTCAGCTGGGTGATGGTCATGCATGGCAAAGATAAAAAGAGTAGGTGCCTTTTTGCGGGAATCTTGCATGCCTTTTTCATGGCTAGGAAAAAGCTTCCCAGCAACTACTAGAGAGATTTTTTTCATCAGGACTGTTAAATGATTCACAATTTCATGTATGCTCCTTTAATTGGGATTTTCATCCTGTATACAGGAACATTACTGCTTTGCTTGGCTAAAAATTTGTATCAAGTATTCCCATCAAAGCTTCATCTCTCCTGGCTAGCTCAGCTGTTCCAGGTGAGAAGTATTAAAACTTTAATGTTTGAAGGACTCCAGGGGCTGAATTACTGAGAATGAATAAACATTCTTTTTCATGAGACCATGGATTTGGGCCGATAAATAACAAACACTCTTTTGCTATGTCTGCAGACAATTCCAGACATAGATACAAAGCCGAGGACGGAGGAGTGGGAAGGGAGGGGGGAAAGGCAAGGGGAGATGGGGAATAGCTCCATTAATCCATCTGAGTACAGGACAGAGAAAGAAAACGGAGCCTCTAGAATTAGCACAAAGGCTCAAAGAGACGTGTTCAGATGGCCTAAATTCTACCTAAATCTCTAAGTCCCTAAGCCTAATGTTTCCCTACTGACTAGGGATATGTGAAGGCCTAGAACCAGCCAATAAGAAAGGCATAAAGGCTTAGGTGGAATTTAGGCCACCTAAATATATACAAAAATCTTCATAAAGATGGCCTTGATCCTATATGGACACCCCCCTCACCTTTTCGCCCTAGAAGGCAGTGAGCCCTTGCCATCTTTTGGAAAAGAGTTTGTTGGGAACACTATAAGGGTTAAATCATCAACCCTCTGTCTCATGCAACATTTTCTGGAATGGGGAAAGATCTTGGTCTTAGGTCTTTACGCCCATCTTTTCCCTAACAAGCTCCAAGTCCAGAGACCTGGTCTGGTTTCAGCCTGGGTATCCCCAACCTTTAGATATATAGAATCATAGAATCATAGAATCATTAAGGTTGGAAAAGACCTCTAAGACCATCGAGTCCAACCATCAACTCAACACCACCATGCCCACTATGTCTTCTGCAATTGTGATTCAGTATTTAGAATGCCCAGTTGGGAAATTTGGATTTAGATGCAAACTTCTGTAAGTCACTCGGATCTGGATGTCCTGGGTGGCTCCATCTGTATCCTTAACTTCCTTCTGGGGGGATTTTTTTGGCCTATTCTGTTTCATTCACACACATGCTTCTACTATGCTGTTTGTTGCTTCTACTACGCTCTTGCAACCCCCAATTTTCCAGATATCCTCCAGCAAACAGCCCCTCCATGTATGACAATCGTCCATCACCTTCACAAAATGGTCAAGGTGGAAGCATGGGAGGTTGTAACTCAAGTGAAAGGAGACCCTTTCTGTATTGGAGGAAAAGGTAAAAAACTGGGGAAGCTCTCTAAGGTTTCAGAGTCTCTTCTGGGGCCTGCATTTTACCTAGTCCTTGCCAGAGCTCTGCAGAAAGATCCCAGCCTGTAGTAAATAATTTCTCACTGCAAGCACAGGGATCACCGTCTGGCCCTCAGTAAGAAATCATCAGTAGGCCGCTTTGCAGCTTTCCCCTGTTGCATCAGGGAATAAGGATAGAGAAAATGTTCCTGAAATTAATACAAAGACACCCCTCT
>NW_009193297.1:152134-153317 GCF_000690835.1 Fulmarus glacialis
CTATTCACTAGACTTTGCAGACAAAAAGTGTGAAATTGAATTCGAGAGTCCGCACTGCAAAACAAGGGCAGGGAAGCTATGTTAGGGGAGCATTGAGAGATAAATCTTTTTTTTTTCTTTTTTTTTTTTTTTAATGTGGTGTCTTTCCCTTCAAACCGTTCCTAATCCCTTGACTTTCTGTTCATGAATAGATTGAATTTTTCACTATGACATTGCCTAAAGACAATGAGCGATTTCACAACAAATGATTTATGTACTGGAATCTAGAGACATTTTTGCTCATAAAAACACTCCAGCCATTTATCTTGATCTCCTGATATATCAGAGCCATGGCTGTATGTCTCTAAATTAACTGCAGATTAAACAATTCAAGCTGGTTGAAAAGTGTAAATGCAAGAGAAAAGCTCAAAGAAGAAGTTCAATCAATTTCCATGATTGGATTCTTATCAAAACAAAAATGTGAGCAGTTTCCATTGGCCATTTCAGGATAAACAAGCCAGGAGGTAAATAGACTCCAGGCATCTGTGAAGCTATATCATGTGTGCAAGAGAGTAGGTTTAAATAAAGCAAACAAGCTTGAGTTTCCGTCGGGGTAGGCAACTGCGTCTGTGATGCTGAGCAAAGTTAGTTTGCAGAATGTTTTGGGGGCTTTTTTTTTTTCCCTGACAATTGCTGGAAGATACAAAAAGGGAATGACTGCAGCAGTTCAGAAGCATGAAGCGCAAAACAAGAAATCAGAAGAGAAACAAAAATGGGAGCACTGCGCAAAAGAGGAAGCGTTATACAGCGTACTCCAACTCCCTGGGAAAAGAGAGGAAAAAAAAAAAAAGAGGCTTATTTCTGGAGATCTTCAAACAAGCTTTCTCAGCATCCAGGGGCAGAGTGAATATGCAGCTCAGCTCACTTTGTCTTTTTAGCTCAACAGTTTTGAGCCTTGTCTATGTACAACTCTTTTTCACTCATTTGCATTCAACATGCAGCAAATGCACTCGTTTGTGGGTCCAGTGCTTAATTCTGTTTACACCCATGTGAACCCACACTAATGCCATCAGTTTGGTTTTCCTCTAGCAACAGAATACCAACATGTGCCCCCCCCCGCCTCCGCCCCCGCCAGTCACTGCTGCTTTTATTAAGATGTTGTCTAGACACAGGGCCAGGCAGGGAAGGCTTGACACAATAAGAG
>NW_009193297.1:153335-161570 GCF_000690835.1 Fulmarus glacialis
TTTGTGAACTTTTTTACCCTATTAAACCCTGATATAAGCATCAGGAGAGACGTGGCCTCTGCTCTGTTCAGATGCACGGAGCAGTGCTCTTTAAAGCGTGGTTTTGCAGAGGAGGGAGTGCAGCGACTAATTTTTCTTTGCTTTGGTGCATGAGGGCTGCAGTCTGATCTGGCTCGATCAAGTTCAGCTAATTTGGAAATGATGAGTAAGATGGAGCAAGCTGCAAGACAGTGTAAGCAGGTCCCAAAGTGGGAATTAGGGTACGTAACTAATAGAGGCATGTAATCCATACTAATATGCTGTGAAGGTTGAAAAAGACTCTGACACCAAGTACAGGGGGAAACACAACTGGAAGAAGACTGTAAGGCAAAAAAGGCTGCCTTTTATGCCACATTCCTCACCTGCTTTCTGCCTTTAAAGTCACTGGGGTTTTGCACACAATTTCTACATCCCTCCAGGAGATGAGTGAGCACCAGAGAGCCAGAGTTTCTCCGTGTGCACGCGGGCATGAGCTGGTTAGTAGGAAAGTACACCAGTGCCCACTGCGTGAGAGCTTTACATGGCATGGACCATGGGGTCATGGGGTCAACTGGACGACACCACAATATCCAAACCTATCTTAATAGGGTTGCATTCCTGGTGCTACCTGTGAAATTGGACTTTTTCTCACCAGTGCCAGTCAAAGAGCACGTTCAGCCACGGCTGGAGCCAGGTCTTTGGTTCTGAATTCCAGTCTGGTTCATCTGTGAGTGGCTGTGATGCACAGCAAAGGGACAACCATGATGTTCCTAAATGTTCAGCGCTTTCTCCACAGGCAAATATGCATCCCAGCTTACGTACTGATCCCTCTACCTCCGCCCGAGCAAACCTTCCACCCCTGCCAGCTCCTGAAGGAGTTTGGCAAGTAAAAGGTCATGAGACAGTGGAGGCAGAAATGAGCATGGGGTTTAGCAAGCCACCAAAAGGAAGGTGACACCTAACTGTGAGTTATTATCCCTTCCCTTCTCTAGTACCATTCTCATTTATCAGCACGGAGAGGCCAGACGAATAGAGACCTCTTTGTAATCAGCACTGAAACCTTCAGGACCATAAAGCCATGCAAGACGGTGCTAAGGTGTGAACCAGGGTGTGATCTGACAAGAGCAATGAGCCTGTCCTACACTGGGACAGGCAGGTGTGGTACTGCACTGAGCACCTGCACTTCTCAGGCTGAATATTTCCCACTCCCGAGTGTACAGGTTTGGCAACACCAGGCAGCAGACACCCAGCAATGCCCTCTTGGCTTCCATGAGTTCCTCTCACCTACGGTCTGTGCTCCTGAGCTCAGGTTTGAGGCCGTAGAGCCAAGTGGCTGAAACTAGTCACAGCCACAGTGAGAAGGCAAAACCTTTCTATGCCTGGTCTTGAAGAGCCAGCTGGGTTTCTCCATGAGCTAAGGCAGCACGGAAGACGCCAAGGAAATGTAATACTGTAGACATGGACCATACCAGTCTTCAGAAGGCGTTGTCTGCAGCAGGTATGCGACCTGCAGTCAGAGTTGTTTCTGCCCACTGAAGATGGGAGTCAAACAGCTGTTAACGACGGCAAAAGTGACTTGCAGGCCCGTGTTTCTGCAGTTACTCTGCATGCTGTCCCCTGTTCCTTCTCCTCTCCATCTCCATCTATGGAATTCCCTTGTCTGTACAAATGATTTGCTTCATGCTAAGATCCAGTTGCACACCTGATGAGGTTTTTTAATTCACGGCTAAATTTAATATTTAAGCATGCTTAAAAGAAGAAAGATGTGGCTCAGACTGGCAGCAGTGTGTCTAAGGCAGAAGAGCTGCAGGCAGACACTTGCTGCCTAGGCTGAGCCCTTGTCTCCTCATACTTGACATTTCAGAGGGCAGCGCTGGAGAGTTTGGGGTCTGCCCCGGTCCCACTCCCTCTCCTTCCCAAATGCACTCACCGAGCTCGGCCGTCATCGGGTGCACACGCATCAGCCAGATTGACGGGCTGCGCGGAGAAGGTTTAGAGCTGTCACATCACATCACCACGGGGCTCCTGCGCAGCACAGCTGGCTCTCCCCCGCTGTCAGCAGTGCCAGCGGCCCTGCCATGTGCCTGCTCCTGCCTCGGTCTTGGTAGAAAACAGGAGCACCCTGACCCCAGTGCAGGAGGCTTTAGCTTCCATACGTTTTTGCATTCTACTGAATGGCTTAATGATGCTTTTTGTGAGTCCAGACAGAAAGCAGAAATGCCTTTAAAGCAGCAGAAATGACCCAGGGATTAAAGAAAGGGTGATTTCTTCTTTCTTTTACACTACTTGGGGATGGGGAATGGACATTTCAAGGAAGGCACTTAGAGAGAATTACTCACTGCACACAATTAAAAGCCAGAGTCACTGTGGGAAAGCTGAGACTTAAGACTCAGGCAGGAGAGACCACACAGTTTCTGGACTGGTGGCCATGAGTTCCTCCCAGCAATGGCAGAGAAAGGGTTAACCCTGTTCCACCAGCCAGGAAAAATTGCCCTCATTGCCCTCATTGCTAGCAGGGCTGCAGCAGGGTGAAAGCAGCTGGAGAGGTGGGACACTCTAAAAGGGATGCGCTTCAGGTGGCCAAGGTTTGCATTTAGCATTGCAAGCAGGGGTGGGATGAGCTCCAGGGACTGACTGGGAATGGGATTGCTTTCTCTCCAGAAAAGCTGGGTTTATAACTTCAGTCTAGTTGTCTTTCTGCTTTATGTATGGCTTTAAGGAGGTGAGATAGCCTTCATTTGATTTCACATTAAACCTTAGCTAAACGGTGGTTAGATGCCTCCCAGCTGGAGAATGTTTTCCTGCTCTTGCAATAATGAGGAGAGCCAGGGGAGTTGGGCTGATCAGGTTTTTTATTCATATGCCAGAACTGAACATGCTGCCACCGCACTGGCTGAGTCAAACTGGGCTTTGCCTGGGTGATGGCAGCAGCGTGGTACGGACCCAGGCAAAAGGTCTCAGTTGTGCCATTGTTCATTTGGGTTGTTAATACGAGCCCAGGGGGTTGCTGACTCATAGGCAAAAGCTAAAAGTTGCAAAAGCTGGATCTCTCTGCCTGAGTGCAAAGATACTGAGGGAATTGAGAGGTTTCTGGGCAAACTAGAAGGTAGGAAGGAACATCTCTGTCTAGCAGAAGGATTTTCTAGGCATTTAAGGTTTTCAAGTAGCATCAAACTAACAGCACCACAGAAAGAACAGCAGTAACAAAGAAGAGTTTATTTAAGCATCAGCAAAATACACAGTGCTGAGGTTCTGGAAATGTTTCCCTTAAGTTCCTTCTCTTGTAATCTGCAAAACATTATTGCAATTGTCACATTTATTTAATAAAACACCAGGTTCTGTTTACACTTTAAAATATGCAGCCTTTTTTTTTTAAAAAAAAAGGTTGTATGCCCCAGGAGTCTGACTAACACAAATGGAAATAGCATGAACCTTGCCCATTAGCAAGTGATTTTACTGCAAACACAAGCAGCACATTATAGGAGCTTCAAGTAATTCTATGCTCGGGCTATATTGAGGAGGAGGAAGACAGAGATTATTCGCAGGATTAGGGTTTAGCTCAAACGAGAGTGAACTCAGGTGACACTGAGCCAGGCTGGACAGTAGCAGAACAACAAACTACACTCAGAGACTGTGCTATGTGTTGCCTTATGGTGACTTGATTTAATACGACAATTTAGGGTTTTTCTAGGAAAAGACGAAAGCCTAGCCCAGAAAGCAACAATAAAATGAAACAAGGGAAAACTAGTTTGTTTTTTTTTTTGCCTTGTGCCAGAAAGTACAATCCAAGCCAACACCATAGCAGGATCTGGGTGGAAACTGTCCAGCGCTCCTCCGAGGAGCATCCTACAGACACTGCAGTGTCTCCACCGCCATCCTGACTGTGGGTCGGGATATAACCGGTGGGGCAGTTCTGGGTCTGTGCCAGGACCAGGCGGGATGACTGTGGTAGACCTTGGGGCTGAAAGAAGGTCTCCTATATCCTATTCAGCCTCTCTTATTCTCAGGGCTTATATAAAACCATAAGCAGCTCAGAGGAAACCTTACGATTGCCTTTAACAGAAGTTTTTGGATTGCATTCTGCTCAAGCCCTGCTAGTGCATTTTGCTGCAAGAAGAGGGATCAGCCCTGTATCCCCCCCAGGCAGTTCAGCCGTTTGGCAGGGGTCCAATCTGCAGGTTTCAGAGGCCTAAATCTACCCTTGCCCCCTCACCAGACCTGAATGCTTCCCCCAGCCCAGAGGGCTGCAAAGGCGATGGTGCCTGGAGGTGCTCTGAGCAAGGGCTTCCCGTCCGCCAGCGAGCTCGTAGAAAGGCACCTTGGCATGGAGGTCGCATATCTGGCATGAACACGGTGCTGTAGCCCCTGCGGATGGCATGGCCGTGCAGAGGCGAGGGGCTCGTCTCCCCTCACCTTTCCAATCCTGTCGCAATGAATATGCATTCGGTTGATGCGGGGCTTCGCTGAGCAGCCATGCCGGGCGGAGCAGGACTGGACTTCAAGGCACCTTCAGGCTGGATGCATCTCCTCTCCCCAGGAATTCATTTATGGAATAAGCAGAGGCCTCTTTTGAGGCCTGTGTTCCACTAAGTGAATATACAATGATGCAGTCTATACATTTATACATCATCCCCTGCAAACAGGGTCCTATTTAGGACAAGATCAGACTATGCTTCTCCCGGCAGGGGTTGCATTAGCAATTCATTTCATAGCATAAAAGGAGTGTACGGAGAAAATCATCCATAGCCTGAATAAAACACTGGAGGAGAAGCCAGGGACCAAGGGAAGAAAGGGATGATTCCTTTGAAAGGAAAGTAAAAAAAAAAAAAAAAGAGAAATACAGCTCCTCTAGAAGGCAAAATCTCCTGGAAAAGTAATCAGAGATACAGGAAATCTGAGCTGTTTATTATTCTGGATTGATGGAAGAAGAGGAAAAGAGGGAACGGAGCATATATTTCCTCTTAAGATTGATGGAAATAGGACTAGCGAACTCAAAGAAGGAAAAGGGAAGAAAATGTTATCAGAGACACATACAAATGCATATGTGCGCATGTGTGCGCACCCACAGCCTGGAGGCTGATCAGAAAGAATCTGAAGTAAAATAAAAAGATTTAGAAGTCCAGGGATCCTGCCTGAAAAAAATGTATTCTGCCTCCAGGGTACACAGACTGAAAGATGAGAAATTAGGGAAAGTTTAGTATGGGAAAGAAGGAGGGAGAGAAAAGAAACAGACAGAGGATAGGAAAAGTAAAGTGAGGACTTGTTTACTCTCTCTAATGGCCCAGACCTTTCCAAGGTGCATGTGGGATCACTCAGCCATCAAAAGATGTAGCTTTCTGAGACAGAATGAAGCCCATGCCCACTAGCATCATTTGTCTTTTTCTCTATTTAATGGCCTTGTTTGCATGAGGACCAACGGTTTCAGATGGAACAGCTTGTCTGGGTTTAAATTTGTGGCTGTCTGACAAAAGAGAGAACAAAGGTCCCAATGAGGGTTGGGGTGCTCTATAATCTCCTAACAGAAACCTTTGAAACCAAATGGCCACACACAAAAGCAACCCAAAGTCACTGATGACCTTCCCTAAATTCCCTTTATGGCATTTCCCTGCCCTCCAAGAGAGCAGCGGCACACCCAGCTCTGCACACCCAAAACACCACACCAGCCCTGTCCAAAGAGCTTTCACTTCTGGTTAAGGTGTTGGTGTCATCTGCTGCTGGCCCTGCACCATTTGTCCATACCAGTGCTGTGGAGCAGCGCCAGTATTTAGGAATATCTGTATACAGCCCTGCACAAAGTGACTGAGAAAGGATTGAGAGCAAATCATTCCACACCCCAAGCCGCCTCTTCTTCAAAGTGCACCTCTTCAAAAGTACCTGTTAGACTCACTTAGCAAATGATGCTCACAATTTCTCTTTTCTTTGGGTTATTTGAGTCCCACCTGCACTTGGGGCCTTGAGGCACCTTCTAGGTAGCAGCTTTCGCTATTCTCACCCCCCAAGCAGCAGGCACTTTAACTATGCATAATAAAAAAATTAAGGGGCTGAAACCAAAGGTCTTAGTCTTATATTGTAACCATTTGCGTCAAGGTGATGCTGGCTAGCACCACTACCTTGGCACGTTTATGCGTTGCAAGGGTAACTTCTGTCTTCCAGAGTCTCTCTAATAGTGCTCACATCCCTCTTCCCCAAGACAGAGCAGATGCCTGTTTTACAGCACTATTCCTCTGCTACGCGGGCATCAGTGCTGCAAAGCAATATTCAGTCTAAAGACCGTTCTCATTCCCTCTGCTGCCGACCTGAGTGACTGTCGCCCAAGATTTCCTCCAAACGGACCACGCAGAGCTGCCTCCCCCAAGTCCAGCCTTCATTTCTGTCTGGCCCTGGTTGTTCACGCCAATGAGTCTTCTGAGAAAGCTGCTAATTAAAGGCATGCGATAGTTAAACTTTTGCTAATCAAGACAAATGAATCAAGTCTCGAGTGTATGATGGTGGAGCTGAATCGCTCCTTCCCCCACGCTAGTCAGCCTTCAATTACAAGGCTCAGATATTATCGTGAAATATTTCCCCTGAAGCCCCATTCTGCAGCTCTTGGTTATGGTTCTCCTGATTCGTGGTGTTTATTTAGCGCTATGGGGGTGTTTTGTCAGCAGAACACGCGAGCTTATCCAAATGTTAACGAGCCCATTAAAGACAGACAAGATGTAATCGGACCAGACACTCTGACTGACTGGCAGCAGGACAGACCAAAAATTCAGGGAAAAATGTGTTCCTTTGCCCACTCGCAGTGACAGATAGATTTAGGAGAAGAGCTCCAGGGCAAAGGACACAGGCCAGACTGGGAGCCTGTCCCAGAAAATTACAGTGAATGAACCAAGGGAACAACTGACTCTTTTTAGAAGCCTAAAAATAAATAGGGACAAAACTCCTGGAGGTTTGAATGGAAGGAGGATTGGGCCCCATTTTCACCCTCTTCAGAAATCAAGGGACTTTGCAAAATGCAGATAGCATGAACCAAAGCAGAAACTGAGCTACTGAGTTGGAAGCAAACTATCCTGACCTCTATTACACTTCAGAGCTGTTGATTTAACTGCTGTATTTTCAAACATCTAATTTGCACCCTCAGGTCACCAATATAAAGCTGCCAGACGGAGGCAAATGAAAAAAAAAAAGAGAGTAGTCTGGGCTGGAGTAAAGAGAGGGAGAGAGTTAGAGAAGTAGCAAGACTTGCTGTAAACTTAAAATCTGCTTGTGTGTGTGACCCGTGCTGCTGCTGACCCAGTGCTTGCTTTGATTTTTTGTTACAGATAAACTACATTTCATATTTTTATGACTCCAGTATTTAGGAAGAGAGCAAGTAAGTGTGCCCATATAGCCAAGACCTGACCCCGACCTTCTCGCAGAGCAAGGTGGCTCCTCTGCCTGCCCTGGACCAGGGGTAGGCTTGTCTCCTCGCAGCACCCATCCAGGCTGGCCACAGTGCCCAGTGTTGGGATGTGTCCTGCCAGGGGTAGGTGACTGCTGAGGTGTTGCAGGAGGCCACCGTTGCCCTTGGAGGCAATGCCGTCGCAGGTGTGGGCAGAGCAATCTGCCTGCGTGTTGCTGCTCGGCAGCCGGATGCAAAATGGCTCTCTCACAGCATCAGGTCTCCTTGTGGGCACCGTTGTCAGCACAACTGTTGCTTTAGCTGCTTGCCACAGTTTTAATGCTGTGTTTCGCCCTTTTTGAAGTTTGCCGGAGGATGGACCCTATCATCGCTGCTTCTAATTCTACAAATGTCTTTGCTCTTCGTGGCTGTTTGACAAACACACTCATTGCAAACATATTTCAGTCTCTGGCTGGTCTGTGGGCTGTTCGGTTGTGAGTAGCCACCTAGTTTGTTATCAGTTATTTGAGCTGCAAGATCAAACTAGGCAGTCACAACTTCTGATTAGTTACCAGATCAGTCACTTGTTTTAACCCTGTTTTAACCCTCCAATCTGTAAGCCAACCTGCAGTTTTACACGGAAATGAAGACATTCGTCCAGGTATGCACCCTTGTCCACCTTAAAAACAAATGGCTAGTTAACTAATAAGGGAGGTGAAGAATCATCTATCAAATTGTTCTTCCAGTTTTAGGCAGCACCCTGACAGCATGAGTTTGAACCAGCTTAAAAAAGGGCAGTTGTTTCTGGAGGCAATTGAATGGAGGCAAAACCTCCAAGAATGTTGGAGGGAAAC
>NW_009193297.1:161601-162858 GCF_000690835.1 Fulmarus glacialis
GGTAGATACGTGGGTGAGCCATCTCGGTGCTGTGCAAGTTGGCATCTTTGATGTACACCTGCCACAAATGGGTTTTGAAGCACTTCTGAACGGAGACATCCCGTTAGGAGATGACTGTACAGCTCTCCTGGAGCTTTGGTCCCATGGTACGGCTGCATCACTGCGCAGCACGATCCTGGAGGCTTTAAATCGCACACCCAAGCCAGCAGCCAAGAAGAACAGTTAGTGCCACTAACAAAAACAACTCTTTTGATCTCCTTGACATCAGTGCAGCAAACATCCCACTCCGGTGCATTCTTGCATAAAAGAGGAGCTTCTTGCTGCTCAATCACACTGCTTTTAATAGCTTTCTGAATGCAAACATCCGCAGCTTTTATTTCAGTTTAATCTGCCAATTTTTCTAAGTCTTTATCACACTTTATCAAACAGTGTATCAGTGTGAGATATCCAACCCCCTCCCCTCAGGCACCTCTGAAATTGAAATCCCAGGAAGACAGCAGCTTCTTTCATATTTTAATTATTTTAACATTTTTCTTTAGTGGCCTCTGTGTTATTATGACTTGTTTTTCTCTCTGGAACAGGGCTGTGATCCCACACTGGGTGGGAAATTTGTTTGTCTAGAGCAAAATAGCAGAAAGCCTCTAATGCATTAGATATGGATTAGAGAAATTGTGTTTGGGAAATATATAATCTCTAGGTAAAAGGGGAAAAATAAAAAGCCTATTTCATTTTGGCTCTAATTTGTTTTTCGCCGATTATAATTTTTAATGAAAAAGTGTGTTTTAACCACATGAGTGCTGCCTAATGTGCCAAGTGTTAGGTATAAGCTGCATCTCCAATAATGTCTCTTCATCCTTTACCATTGAGGGCTCTGATTCAGAAAAACATTTAGCCACACACTTAAATCCATCCTTCCTGTAGAAAACACTCATGCGTAGAATTAACTTTAGGTACCTTGGGACTTGCTCATGTGCTTAAAGTTTGAGACACTGAAATATTTCTCAAGTTTCAGATTATCTCCTGATATAGCACCACGTGATCTGGTACATACGGCATTAAAATTGACGTCAAGACTCACAGCAGCTTTGCCAGGTGTCAGCTTGGCCCTAATACAATGCAGGAGTAGTGACTACAGCCCAGGCACAGCATCCTCGCCCTGCCGAGCCGGGTGGAAGCAGGCAGAGGAGCAGGGTTCATGCCCAAGCACAGATGAGGATTATTAGGATTTTATTAATTTTTATTAAATTTTATTAATTA
>NW_009193298.1:0-21165 GCF_000690835.1 Fulmarus glacialis
TGGACGCTGCGGGGTGTGCCCATGCCACCCATGTCTTCGTCCCTGTCTTACTCCTTCGTTTGACCCATGGCTGTGGATGTTCTGCTTTGACCCCTTGTGTCCTCCTGCTCTGCTCTTTGTGGTTGATCTTCGTCCCTTCTTTTCCCTTCTTGTGTTCTGCTTTTAGTTCTTGACAAAGCTGAGGACAGAGATGGTTTGGTCACGGGTGTTTAGCTCTTGATAATCCCTATGTTGATACAGTCTTTGGGTCTGTGCTGCTGAGATCCTGTGCAGGCTGGGTCATACCTACGTGGCATGGAGCTAATCCTCTCCAACACCGCCTGGCTCCATCCACCCTGGGCTGGGGTTACGGCAATCCCCGTCTCCCTCCTTTGCTTCACCTCGCCATGCTCGCTGCTCAAGACACAGCGTTTAACCACCCGCTGCTCCCGGCACCGCTTAGCCCATCTTGCATCTGCCATCTTCAGACTGGCCTCCCATGTTCCCCCAAGCCAGCAATGTCCTCAACCCCCCGAGCTGGGACTGTGCTGTGCCAGGATGACCAGCAACAGCACAGCCCTGCTAGGAAGCCAGTACCAGTAGAAAAATGGTCACTGGGTCCGCTTCTTGCTGGCTGGAGGACAGTGCAAGACAACTCAAAGGAGGACTGGGAGGCTGCCGGTCCTTTGCTCAGGGTCTCCTCCCTCTTCAGTAGCTTTTCCTCCACATCCTTCCCCTTTGAGGCTCATCCCAGCATCCTGTACAGCATCAGCAAGACGCAGCCACGGCTTTGCATGACGAGGGACCCTAAGCCCAGGTAGCAGGACCACATGCTCCTCGTACGTGGGCACCAGGCAGCTGGGGCAGTGGTGGAGATGGAGGATGGGTGGCTGGGACGTGTGCCACGAGGACCAGTGGCTCAGGCTGTGCAACACCCACTCCACAGGACCAGGCTCCCCACGTGCCTCCTGGCACTGGTGTAGAGGACCCTGGCGAGGCGTGCTTTCCCTTCTTCCGTGCCCGTGGGTCTCGGGAAATGCATACCAGGCAGATAAGTCAATTCCAGCCCAGACCTTGGCTTTCTCGAGGGACAAAAGGGCCCAGCTTCTTCCCTCCCCCCTCGCAGGCAGCCGTTCCCCTCACCCTGGCACGGGCAGGCACTGCCTCTCCCCGTCCACCTCATCGAAACCACAAGTTTACTGTGGGGCTGTCGTGTTCTCCACCCATCCTGTGCTCCGGCTACCTACCCAGGCTGGCCACTTATCTGGGAGTCCAGGGCTGGGTGAGAGTCACAGGCTAGCTCGCTGTTTGCAGGGATCAAACCCCTTTCTGCTGTTGGGACCGAGGGTTGGTGCTTCTCCCCTCTCCTTCCCTCTGCACAACCATGCCCCGTGCAATCTGAGACGGATAAGCGTGCTTGGGGGTCCACGGTGCTGTGGTGTCGGTGGCCGAGGGGTCTGTGAGCATCCCCCAGGCAGGACCTTGGGAGACATCCTACTGCTGCAGGGCATGGGGCAGCCTTGCCTGGGAGCATCCAGAGGTTCATCAACCTGAGGGTGCTGGACAGGCTTGATTCTGCTCCTCTTTGGTTGTTTCCTCTTGCTGGATTGCCACTTGTGGGATTTGCTGCTGCTCAGCTCGCTTGCTTCCCTAAGGACAAGCCTGTCTGTCCATGGGGACCTCATGGGAGGTCCAGTTTCGGTACGTAATCCTGGTCAGGGTTGCCTGTATTCCTGTTTGCTGCCTGGCAGCCTCTTTCTTGGGCATGACTTGATGCATCTGTGGAAGAGAAACTCAAAAGGCAAAGTTCTCTTCTCCTGCTTGGGTCTGGTGACGTGAAGCACAGCATATGCTGTCATCTGCCTGCATGCTTCTTGCGTCAGAGGCCACATCTGCAGGACCTCGGCAGATCTCTTGGGCTGCTTCTGTTACCTTGCAACCGCATCCCAGAGAGGCTGTTTCTGAGTGTGACCTGCATGGAATGGGGAGCTAGTTGTGGACCAGTGTCTGACAGCCTTGGTGGAGACGGCAGCCCTCTGAGATTACACCCAGTGGTCTCTTCTCTCCCACAGATGCTGGAGCAGGGGTCAGGATACGGGCAGGCAAATGCGTGTTTTGCAGCTGTGTCTCTTGAGAAGGGGAAGGTGCCCTTGTAGGAGGGATTGGGCTCTGTCTCTATTCACCAGGCAGCCAGGTCCTGCTGGGGTGACCTAACGGGCTCATAACTTCTGTGTACATGTGAGGACTGTCCTGGTGGTGCAGAACTGCCCCAGGTGCCTGCTGTTGAGTATGACCCTCATTGGGTCATACTACGAGGGTATGTGCACCCTCCTAGGCAGTGTGCTCACTCACCGCCTGGGGATGGGCTGATCTCAGCAGAAGGCAGATGAGGAGCCCCAAAGAGAGCTAATAGCAGGAGCCTCCAGTCCCTTCCCATCCCACGTCGCCCTACTTCCACCCCTGCTTAAGATGTTGAGCAAGGAGACCTCAGCTTGCCTCGAGACAGCCAGGACCTTGCCACTCTCATGCAATGGCTTTCCTGCTTGGTCTGTCCATGGCCTGGAGGGGCTGCTGGTGGGTTTTTCCCAGGGTTGTGGGGCAAGCTGCACCTGCACCTGGAAAGCAGGCATCTCTGGTCCATTTGCACCTGGGTTGAGGTGAATATGTGGGAAGGTGACCACCTCTCCGGTAAGGAGTCCTGCGACCCAGATTTCCAACCTTGGGGGCTAGACCAATTGCTGGAGCAATGGGTGGTGCGAGGTAGAGCGCTGGGGTTTGCAAGGGCTTGAGCCTCGCTGTAACGTCAGCAAGCTGACTGCCTCCCTTCATTTGTGCCTTCTTCCTTTTCCTGCTGGGTGGGGACTACTCCAGCATAAAAATAACACAGCAGAAAGATGCGGGTTTTTGTTTGGTCTTGCTGAAGGCAGATATGTTTGCCATCAACAACACTCCTTGCTGAGCCCCAAGGCGTGAACAGCTGCCTGCAGGCGGGTGACACGACAGATCTCCTTGCAAAGGTGAGGAGTCAGCAAGGGCTTTCCAGGCAGGAGCCACGAAGCTTTGTTCTCCTGCGAGAGGTGGATGCCGAGACAGTGCTGCGAAAGTGAGGAGCAGGAGAAAGGCCACCGCTGCTCTCCAGGACAATGTTTTCCTTGGCTAACGAGGAGGGGAATGGATGTCCTTGCGTGTGTTGGCAAGAGGGAGGCAGCTGTAGCCTGGAGGGTACAGGCAGCCAGGGAGGTGGCTCTCTTTGTAGAGAGCAGAGACTGGGGTCCTAGGGCAGATGAGGAAACTGGCTTTGCCAACGGAGGTAGGGGCAACCCCTGGAGACCTCCTGGGGTGGGAGTGGCCCACAGAGGTTCTCTTAGCAGGGAATGGAGAGTGATGGAGCTCCTGCTGGAAATGGCTCCTTACTTTAAAGTCAAACCAGAACATGTGCAAAATAAATGAAAACGTTTTTTGTGTCTAAAAGAAGCAGTCAATGCTCCTTAAATTCCATTAGCCGGAGGGGGAAAACCAGAACACTACAAAAGAGCCATACCCAGGGTTAAAGTTCTCCTGGGAAGGGCCAGGAGTTAAAAAAACTACTGATGTCATATTAGAGGAGCCTGGAAGACCTCTTGGCAGTGCCGTAATGGTGGGGGGCAGACCTCCAAAGAAGCCCAGCCGGTGAGAGGGGCTGAGGAGCCCTTCCACAAGGAAGGCTGGTGGTGCCGGCTGCATCTGTGGTGGGAGTCCTGGTACCTGAAGCCAGAGTTGCCTGGCTTGAGACAGTCATCCCATTGCCTCATGCAGCCTGCTAGACTTGGAGGACCCGGAGGGAGGTTGTTCCTAGTGGGATAAGTCAGGGAAGGCACGTCCATTGTTCGTTTGGGTCCCATTCCTTACCCAGGATGACCACAAGGTCCTGTTTCCCACCGTTGGTCCCCGCTGTGCCTGTGCTGCCCATGCCACCTGCCCAGGCTCCACTGGCCCATCTCTGATGGCACACTCACAGCACCCCATCAAGAAACCCCTAAACCCACCTCCGTCTCTCGGTTCAGGTCCTTAGTCCCACGGTTTCCAGTCGCCCGGTGCTGCTGCCTCCTCCCACCCTGCAAGAAACGGCTGAGCTGTGGCTCCAGTGCCTTTCACAGCCACAAAAGTATGACCTGAGCTGGCACATAAAACCGTACCTTCGAGCAATGCCACAATTCGTTGTCCTGATCCCAGCAAGAGTGAGGAGCACGGCCAGGTCCTGCACACGCTGCCGAGGCTGGCAGGACTGTCCTGCTCATGTAGCTTCATCATTTTTTTCCCCTCGTCTTTATTTCTTTGCTGCTTTTTTTTTTTTTTTCTTAAGCAAGGACTTTTGTTCATCATTTTCTGCCCACACGTTGCCAGTTTGGCCATGTCATTTGGACCCTGGCAGCCTGGACCTTGCTGGATCTCAGAGGGGCTGAAAAGACAAGAGGTTTGTGTGTGTCTCCCCAGCAGCAAGTCAGCCCCAGACGCAGTGGTGAAATCGGGGTCTGGGACACCCCGATGTCCTAGGTCTGCAGTCCTTCCTGCAAAACCCCTGATGGGGAGAAGCTTCAGAGAGGGACGGGCTTTCCCCCCACCCCCAGCAAACTCTTTGTGCAGCTTTTCTGTTTGCTTTTCAGCCCAGTTTCTAGACAGACCTATTCACGAAACGAGCCACGATAATTTCTAGATGACTTTTCTGGGGAATCCAGTGCACCGCCTTATCAGCAACGTGCAAATTTGCTTTCCGAGTCGTGTTGAAATCTATCACACACCGGGCCTCCCCTTCCGCTGCTGGGCAGCCGCCAGTCCAGTAGCACCTACCTAAATTGATATTTAGTTAATTTTACACTTTGCAGACCGAGTGAGGCGTGCCCATTTCCTATTAACAGCTCCTCTGGGACACTGAAGTCAGCCCACCCTACGGTGACGTGCCCGTCGATACCAGCTCCCTCCAAAAGGATGCTCAGGGCCGACGGGAGTAAATGCGTCCGGCTGGGAGTCGGGAGCAAAGTGTGGAGAGAGCCGAGCGTGTGACCGGTGCTGATGTGCTGCGGCTGCTGGGCTGTATGGGATCCCCCACCGGCACGGGGACCTTGTCCCAGAGGGAACGAGGCAGAGCTTGTGCCAGCACCCGGCAGAGCTCCTCTTGGGCATGAAGGCTGAAGAACAGCTGGATGTGCTCGGGTTTAGGTGAGAAGCACATCGTTGCTTCTGGCTGTACGCTTTTCAGCTTGCACTGGGACTTTGGCCCTAACCGTACACTTATTTGTTCTTTAATCTTGGTCACCTTATCAGAGGCCTTTGAACAACCAAATACATCTCCACTCACCTTGGGAACAGGCTTTGCCATTTCTTTTCGGCTGGTTTTGTTTCCTTGCCAGAGACCTCCAAGAGATTAGAGTGATCCCTGACAAACCTGGGCTTTGTCTTGAAGCCTCTGAAGCCTGCAGCGCTGGCAGCACTTGGGCGCTGAAAGACCTGTATATTTTAGGGTGGCTTCGACATCAGATCAGATCCCTCAGAGCCTTGTAGGATCCAGGATCTTCTGAACAATTCCTGATGACTGTCCATGTCTTCTTCTCCAAGGACATCCAGTTACATGTTACTGGGAGGACTTGCTGGTCCATCTGTAGGTGTCCGGAAGCCGAAAAGAAAGTGGGCAACCCAACCTCGAGGTGCCGTGGGCTCTCCTCAGCAGAGGTGGAGAGAGGCAGCTCCCGTGGGTGAATTGGATGCATTTTAGTTTGCTCCCATTGCCTCTTGTCCTGTCACTGGGCACCACTGAGAAGAGCCTGGCTCCCTCATCTTCATTCTCTCCCATCAGACGTTTATACACATCTATGAGGTCACCCCCAGGTCTTCTCTGGGCTGAACAGCCCCAGCTCTCTCAGCTTCTCCTCATATGAAGGGTGCTTCAGACCCTTCGTTGTCTTTGTGGTCTTGCATTGGAATGGCTCCAGTAAGGTCATCTCTCTCTTGTACTGGGGAGCCCAGAGCTGGACCCAGCACTGCAGATGTGGCCTCACCAGTACTGAGCAGAGTGGGAAAGGAGGCTGCTGGAGCTCAGGAAGCTGTGTGTGACCTGGGGATGGCCAAAGACGTCTTTAGGATTCTCCATGGCCAGCGGGAGTCCTGTGCAGCTGCATCTGACCTGGAGGAGTGGGTAAGTGCTGGCTCCAGCCCTGGCTCTGCCTCGGCCAGCGCCTGGTGCCCACAACAAAACAGTGGAAATGGTTTTCAGATGAAGCCTGGCTACACCAGGCTTAGAAGCTGTGTTGACCAAGGGAAACCAGGTGGAGCAGGCATTTACAGAGCAAACGCCTTTTGAAACAAATCAGCAGGCAAACAGAATGGGGACCTCATGGTCTGCTGCCACCTCCTATTTGTGGAAAGCATGACAGGGCACCCAGGTAAATGTCATTGCCTCACCTGGCGAAAAAAAAACCAAAATGGAGTGACTAGGAGGCATTTTATGGTTTCTAGGAAAGCTACAGCATTGACGTGAGTACTAAACAGTTGCCCCAAAGGTGGAGATGTGCAAGTTACCCCGGCCTCACCTCTCACTGAGGGGTATTCCCTGGGTTATAGAGGAAGCTGAGGGTCATGATCTGAAGATGATGGTCAAGATGGGCTGCTCTGCTGGGTCTCCGAGGGGAGTATCCTTTGCATACCTGCCCTGCTGACTGAGATGTCTTTGCAGGGTCATGCCACAACCAGTGTCCTGCCTTCTGCCTCCGGTGACAAGATCAGAAGAGGGAAAACATTGGCAGTGGTGGAGGGTGCATGGAGAGATACTGCAGAGCATTCCCATGAGCACCCTGCAAGGATGGCATCACATCAGGGTGTGTGCCGTTCGATATTCATTTAACAGGCTTTTGTCTGAGATCTCTTAAAACATTGGTTCAGTTCCTATTAGGGATACTTGCAGCCATGATGAAATGTAATTACTGCATAGGTCATGGTCAACTAGTGTTGGAGGAGGTGTCCACGTTTAAATCAGATCTTTCCATCTTCTCTTCATGTCTGGGAGGTGGGACGTGAGAGTTTGCTCTGCTCTCTCCAAGTCCCAGCTGCACACAAGCGAGCCTCAGTTCAGTAAGACGAAGGATGCTGAAGTCATGGGTTCGCAATTTTTCCTGTAGATCATGACAGCAGAGCGGCCTCCTCCTCATATACGGAGAGTGTTAGTCCTCGTGTGAGGCTGTGTCGGATCTGTTGGGATCATGGAGTCCCATCATCAAGGAAGAGAACAAGAGGACTAGTGCTAGTGTCCTTGAAGGACTTGGAGAAGAGTGCCCACCAGGGAAAGGGAAAAAGCAGTGACTATGTGGCTATGTGGAAGGATGAGCTTGAAAACAACTATCCAGAGATCTGGGAGTTTCAGGCAGGATGGAGGACCTCTATATGTCAAAGGCAAGGGAAAGATGGAAAACATCAGGAGATGTCCTTGGATGTGGCCAGCACCACTCTGCTGTCAGCAATGTGCATACACTCATATTTTGGCTCTTCTGCAGCAATTTCCATGCAGCAGATGTTGTATCTGGTTCCTCCATTCATACCCAACCACAGCTGGATGCTACTGAGAGCAGTTATCCTTCCCTGCACAAGGACCTCAAACTCCAGAAGCTTCCTGCGAGTGTTAAATCTTCGCGTCCCCCAGGGAGGAGAGGCTGGCCAGCTTTGATAGCTCTGTCCTACAAAAACTGCAGTGCCCGTGTCCACACCACAGGTCTTCTAGGTGAAGAAGGGATTAAAAACTCAGGACTTTTTACTGCTTGTCCCTGCAGGGGTCATCAAAGCAGCGTGGAAATCGCAGGTAGCTGCCCAGAGAACAGGCACAATAAAGTATTTCCTGATCAGAGCTACTTTTTGTAGGTAAAAAGCACCCGAGATTTGCCTTTTCTACCCCCGGTTGCGATGGAGGAATCTGTTGACATGTCCAAAATATTTTCAGGGCAAGGAAAACGATTTGCAGCCCTTGGAAGCCTGCAAAGGAGCTGAAGAAGTTCACAGGAAGCCTCACTTTGCCCCTCTGCTTTTCCCCCAGCACATGCTGGTCTGTTCTGGTCCGGCTCCTTTGCCACTGACCTCTTCACCCCAAGAAGGAAGGGTCAAAATCCCCACAGAAAGGCATTCAGGTCTGAGTTGTGCTGGTTCCACCAGCTTCTTGGTCTGCTCCCTGGGCTTTCATGAGTGAGCGTGTGACATCTTTGACTACAGATGAAAAGCTGATGCTCTGTTCCTACAACCTACTCCGTTGCAGGCATAAACGTACACAAAAGGTAAGGGTCTGCCACTTCTCACTTTGGCCAGGACTTTGGACTCGAAGCTTTCCTACAAGGGGAGTTGCTCCTTTTGGAGACCCAGTGCCTGCTGATAGATTTATTTATTCACTTATTTACTTATTTTTTGCTGCTTTTGCATGCAAAGGTGCTGTCTTGGGGGCTTCTGGCTCAGGGTGTTTAAATGGGGAGCATTTGCTTAGAGTAACAGCTATTGGTCAGGCTTCTGCTGGGGCTCCCAAGCTCTCTGCTTGGTTCTGCCGCAGCTCAGCTGGCACTGAGGCTGTAGATAAGCCGCATTCCCATAACTTCTCGCCTTCAGGACAGTGTTGACACAGAAAGTGGCCAGGGCTTGAACATTGGCCAAGTCACAGTTGTCTTCTCCAAGACCAACAAATCCCCACTGTACAATACTATCTGAGGTTTATGCTTGATTACCATATACAACTGCAATAATTAAACCAATTCGGATGTCAGTGCCCTCTGAGACGCTGTGGGTTAGTTGCGGAGCGACGAGGTGAGTCACGGAAGGTGTGCGAACCTTCATTCTCCGCAGCTGAACCGTGGACACCCGCTTGCAAGCTGCCGCAGGCACTGGAGCAGAGATGGAGGCGCACAATGCGGCATTGTAATCCTGCTACGGCAGCAGTTCGGGGTGGGAGGGAGGTTGTGGCATTGCTGGTGGGGAGCTGTGCCCCGTGCAGAGCCAGCTCCGGCCATTGTGTTTGAGCAAGGGCTGTGCAAACAGCACTACGTGCCGGGCCAAGGCTGCCGTTGCCATTTCTTGTTGGGACAGATTCGGGTCCAGAGTCTATGTGTGAGGAGAGCTGTGACTCATCACAGACACGCTAGGGTCTGGGGACTGAGAGCACCCTGCTGTGGTCTCAAGAGCCAGAGTGGGTGCTCCGTGTAGATCGGTGGGGCAGGAGGAGAAGCGACGATTGAGGTGGATGCAGCAGCCCTGGGGATGTGGTGAGGAAGAGGAGCAGAGTCGACTCGTTTTCTTCCTGCACACTTGAGCACAGGCACTCTGCCCCTGCACCACCTCCTTGGCTGCCTTCATTCCTTCCTCCTGTCCTGACATCTCTAATGTCCTTTCTCATCTTGCTCCTGGGCCTGGAGAGCTCTCTCTCTTCCCATGGGGTCCCACGTTTGTCCCAGAGGGACCAGGTGCACAATTGCTGCACAAACATAGTCCTACAGAAAGCCAAGGAGCTGAAGAAGGTGGGGATGGAGTCCCTCGTGTGCTGTGGGTTTGGACATGGGTGTTTTACCAAGTCCCATCGGTGGATCTCCTGCATCCAGCAGAGCAAGGGTATCCCTGGTTGCACCTCTGAAGACTGATGATGGTGGTTCAATGAGGGGAATGCGGTGCACTGTGGCTACATGTGAAGGTACACCCCCCCAACAACAGTTCAAATACCAGTTCTTTGCAGATGTTAAAACACCCCCTCCTCCAAAAATCCTGACCGAGGCTGTGGCAGCCGGGGCTGGGGTAGGCGTATTTGCTGAGCAAGCGGCTGCTGTTTGCACAGAGGGGATTCATTAGGCTACAGATTGGTTGAACTTTGTTCTGGGGATCACATATTACAACTTGTGCCCGCCTCACCTCCGCTGCCTTGGCTTTGGATCCCTTTCTCTGCCATCGGCCAAGGGAATGACCTTCCTCTGGGCCATTTACTCCTATCTTTGATGCTTTATGGTTCTTTCTCATGGTCATCCTCTGTAGCTTCTGCAATATGCTGCCCCAGGGCAGCTGGCAGGACACCTTGGAGGGGCTCCTGTCTCACCAGACACAAAGCTGGGTAGGGTCGACGCATGCTTTGGTGCCTCTCCCTGGGACGCTGTAAGGAGGCGAGAGCTGATATTTAGGAAAACAACTAATTCTCTGTGAAACAAGGCTGAGGGAAATGCAAATGCCATGCAAAGTTGATCGAAGCAAGAAGCGTGCGGGCATAGAGGTACATATTACTACTATTGGCACCGGTCGTGCAGCGGAGTGGGCTCTAGACATCTTCCCTGTCAGAGAGAAGATCTATGTTGAAGATAGCCCAAGGGAGACACTCGCCCAGTGAGGCTCAGCAGTTCAGCCGGCTGGGAAGCAGGGAAGAATGAAATGGAAACTGCTGCAAACAGTCTAGTGGGACACCACATCCCAGGAGGAGCCGTCCCCTCTTCACATCTGTTGACCCATTCTTTGAAAAAGCAGTTTCTGAATAAGGAGAATGCAGGTCCAGGTTGGGAAGAAGTTAAGAGACGAGGAACTGGGCCCCAGGAGAGAGAGACTAGAGCACTTCAGGCTGTTTGGCACTGAAAGGAGAAAAGGAGGAAGCTATAGACATACGTATGGCTTAAAGTGGCCTAGGAGAAATTACAGACGTGAGGTCAGATCACAAGGAATGGAAGAGCTCTGCTGGTGTCTGTGTAGCTGCAGTGGTTTCCACCAGCCTTGGAGAGTCTGAAGACCATCTCTGGAGGGTGGTCTGTGCTCTCCCATGTGTGGTAGCTCCAGGGAGGGGTTGGCATGATGCCCCTGCACAACAGCCCCTGTGCCCCAGGGAATGGATATTAATGTTCAGAGACCTTCGTTGGTGCAGGATGTGTCTCTTTCCAAGATGTTCCTCAGCCAGTCTGGGTGCATTATTTTCCTTTGAACAGACCAACACCAGGAGATAGTGCACGAGGCCTTTCTCCATCTTTACGTTGCTCCTTAACCTTAGCTAATCTTAGAGATCATGATCTTATAGATCTCTCCTGCTTTCCCTTTCACCATCAAAGTCTCTGAGTAAGAGATGCATGAACGTGAGTGTTTGACAACTGTGAACTGGGTAAGGGCTGAGTTAAAGAAAAAAAAATAAGTGGGATCTTTCCTCAAACTGGGAACCCATCTTGCCATGTCTTAGAGCTCAAAAGGCAGTCCCAGGTCAAGCTGTATGAGCAGAAAGAGTTGCTGTTCCTGGAGAGGAGGGCTGTGTCTTGTGCCCAAGATGCTGGAGTTTGCTTCTTGGCTTAACACCCTGCTGCTGAAGATTGCAGATGCAGGAAAGTGAGTTTAGCAGACTCAGCACCCCACTGAAAACCTTCAGGAGATGATTATGTCCAAGGTTTGGGTTGGGATACTGCTCCCTGGCTTGTCCCCTCAAGCCAAGACCCTGCGTGCTAGCATTGCATGAGCTGGGACAGGAGCTGGCCACAGCCCCAAGCTCTCCATCAAGGTGCCCCAGCTGGGGGGAATGTCCCTGCCACGGGAGTCCAGCCGTGGCACATCCTCCTGTGTTTTCTGCCCCTGCCTCTTTTATTTTTAAGCGGTCACCTGTGACCAAAAGAAATTGCACTGTGGCTGTTGGATAAATGAGCAACTTGTACTTTGGCATTTGTGAGCACAGTAGATTAAACCCTGAACTGCTCCAGGTGCCTATGTGTCTCCTTAAAATCAGGAGAGCTTGACTTGCAATCAGTTAATCCTTTAATTCAGCTTTGATTGCTGCAGGTGGGAATGATTTCCTCTAGCCACCAGGCAAGTGGGTGCCCTGTCTGAGCCACCATCTGTGTCCTCTACCGCGTCCATGGGGTATTTCGTGCTACCTCTGCTATAGTGGGGTGAATTGGCCCCTGAAGAGGTCTACCCCCTGGAATGATAGAGGTAGCCCAGATTTAACTTAAAACAGAGCAAGATGGTTCCTTCTCTTGGCTTCTCCAATTTATTAAGTCCTCTGTCACAGACAGAGCCTGCAAATGTTACTGATGGAAATATTACACTAATGAGTAAAAAGCCAATTGCTTTTCTGGTGTAAAACACTCCCTGGAGAAACTGTTTGCTGCTGTGCTCTTAAAATCTGTGCTAGCATCCCTCGTGGCAGACAAGAAAGGAGACACCGCTTGGTAGGTCTAGCTTCCCTGGAGCCCGCCGCCATCATTACACAAGTCTGATGTCCTTGACTAAAGGCCAACCTGGTCTTTTCACGGGGATTTCCCACCTCAAGGGAAATGTGCGAGAAGAACAAATATCTTGTTTGTAATAGGATCTCCATAAAGCCTTTCCTGCTGTTTGTTCATGTTATTTCTCCATGGCATGTTTATAGAAGACGGTGTTGATGTCAGCTCGGGGCTGCGGGACTCCTTCGAAAGCCAGCACTCAGTAGAAACATTTGGTTTGATGGGAGAATCTTTACTGCTGCATATGAAGAATAATTGCCCAGGATAAAGTGGGCCGTAAATGGATTGAAGTATGGGATCAAAGCCCTACAAGAGACTTGGGGTCTTGTTTTCCAATCCCTGGTCTAACCAGGAGATAGCTTTGTGTTCTCTCCTACGTGCCAGGGTACCACAAGGGCTGACTGCTCCCGAAGGGATGGGGATCCCAGCGTGATGACACAGCCGGGTGGGCAGGGGACTTGTCCATCACTGTCTCCATGCAAGGTGAGCAGGATGGGCCCTGGGATAGCAGCTGGGGTCAGCTCAGAGCCCAGACCCCCTGGGAAGCTGGTGGTGACGAGGCAGGTCTGAGGTTGGGATTGGATCTGGGGACAGCAGCAGGGTCGGACACAGCCCGGGGACCACCAGGCAGGTCCAAGGTCTGGCTGGGAAGTTTGTCCGTGGGTTGGGGTCTGGACCAACAGGGCCATGGCAGGCAGGGGCAGAGCTGTGGTGGAGTTGGGGACCTGTGTTCCTCCAGCATTGCTTGGGCAGGGACTGATGAGCTGAGCATGAACAGGCTCTTGGAAGCTTGTCCCTGGAGGCCCCTGGTGAGGCTGAAAATGAAGGAGGATGGGGTTGTAAGAGCTGGTGATGCCTTTTGGTAAGGGATGTCTCTTGCAGCAGTGCACAGCTGACCAGTGTTTCTCCAAGGCTTGTTCTCTCCTTCTGCCCTCGGCATGTGGTCCTGCTGCACTCTGGCTGTGGTGTCCATCCAGGTTGTGCAGGGCAGAAGAGTGTCAGGGCTTTCTGCCTGCGGTGGATGCCACTGGCAGACGCAGATGATGGGAGAAGGGTGCTGGTGATCAGAGGGGTGCGTGTTGAGGGGCAAAACCTCTGGTGGAGGGGAGAACAACAGATCTCAGCTCGGGTCTTGCAAGGCTATGGACACAGCCGTGCTGAGACCCTCAGTCACTGCCAGTGGCCAGACTCCCCAAAAGGAGTTCGTTTTCCTCTTCCACTGCGATTCGAAGGTTAGTAGTATTTCTCCCCGTACAGCACCCTTTGTCTATAACATAACCGACCATTACACCTACAGAGCACAGCCACGTTCCCCCACCTTATGCAAATTTTAGCAAAGCATCTGAAGCAAGACATTTTTCTGGTTCCTTCCTTATTCTTGCAACAGTTTTCAGGAGCTGTTAGGGCCACGTCACACTTTATCTGGACTTTGCCATTGCTTTCCCCAGCACCGAGGCACCTGCATGAGCAGACCATGGGCAAGGGGCCGACGGATGATGCTGCGGGGGCTCTGGGAGAGGACTGCTGTGTCCTGCTGACCACCCCACCCCAGAGCTCCCTCCCAGGGACCAGCCCCAGCCAGACGTGCCCTGAAGCCCCCACACCTCTGCCTAGGATTTCTGCTCCTTTATCCCTGCAGCTGGAAATGCCGAGAGGATTTAAATGCCACGGGAGTCTAAAAGCCCTCAGGAGGGGGTTTGAAATCTGCTCAGCTTGGCCTTTTGCTCCCTCCTCTCTGCTCCTCCCAGAGCTCTTAATAGTCCCAAGACTTTTATTATTTTCCACATTGCAAAACATTAATTATTGGAAGGGACGAGGTGGTTTGAGAGCCAGGGTCCAGCAGTGCTTTCGGGGCTGTGCCAGCCCCGGGCAACCAGGGAGTGGAGCGGTGAGGACGGGAGGAGCCGTTCCCCTCGGATTTTATCTTGATGAGAACATCTTGACCAACAACCAGGAAACAAATTCCTCTGCCGCTTGGGAGGGACAGGGGGAACTGAAAGGTCAAGCCTCCCTGTGGGCTCCTCAGAGATCCCACGGGCAGGGGACATCTTTCCCTGATGGTATGGTGGTCACCAATGCTGGCAGGGAAGAGATGCCCTCCCAGGTCCTGGGTCCAGTCATTGGTGTCCTACTTAGCTATTGACCTTCAAAGGGTGAGATGTTTGCATGGCTTGTGACTGCTAAACTGCCAGATCTGTGTTTGAAAATCTCAAGAGCAGAAGGAAAATTAATTTAACTAGAGTTCAAAGGGTGTCCAGTAAAGACTAAGCCTTGCTGTTATTCTGAAGCCTTATTTCCATTAATTCCCTTTAATGCCGCTTTAAAATTACAAAGTGGAAGGGAACGCTGGCCAACAGATTTTTTGGTGGTTTCAAAACAACCACTATTAATCAGCGAGGAAATATATTGGCCATAAGAGTGTTTAAACGGGAAGGTTGCTTCAACCAGGACACGTGTAACAGCGTGTAGTTACGGTGACAGTTTAAAAATTAGCTATTGTGAGGCTCTACATACGGACAGGGGCTTGTATTAATGATTACCATGAATTAATTAACTGGAAAAGGCTTGAACAGTAAGTGGTAGAGTTCAGCTTGACCCATGGGTGAGCTGACCCTTTTCCCGTTCATTTAATGCCCAAATCTCATTTCTGGCCAGAGCGGCTCTCCAACAGCCGAACACAATGCCTGGGTGCAGCGGTGGGTGTCTGTGCCAACCTGGCTGGGCTGTCCATGGGCTGCAGAGGACGGTAGGAGGTTCAGCCCCTGTTCCTTGGGCCGGATCCAGCAGCGAGAGCAGCTCCAGCAGCTGGCCAGCACTGCCAGCCCTGGGGCTCGTGCTGCCGGCGCTGCTCCGCAAAGCCGATTCACTAGTCTTCCTTCCTCAGTGTCTCCCCTTGCTTTCTCCTTTTCTGTCCTTCTGGCTGCTGGCCTCTGCTGCCTCCTCCCACCAGCAGCTCGGTGCCCGCAGCTCCTGCAAAGTCGCTCTTGGTCCCACCGGCAGCTCGGTGCCCACAGCTCCTGCAAAGTCACTCTTGGTCCACCTGAATCACCACCATCCCTCTGCGGCATGCGCAGGGCTGCTCCCTGAGCAAGGCTGGCTGCATCTGCCAGGAGCTTTCTTCTGTCTGCTTCAGTGATGTCCCCCTGCTCCTTTGGCAGCCAAAGATGTAGGACCCAGCTGGGTGTCCCCTTGTGGTGGTGGGGTGGGGTGGCTGTGGCTCACCTCCAGGTGCACCTCGCGCTTCTCCGCTCTTGCTCCGCTCTCACCCTGGGGTCTTCTTGACCAACTGTGCCATCGTCTTGCCTCTGTCCCCATCCTGGTGACCTGGGCTCTGTGACCGCAGGGGAATGTCCCCGCTCACACGCTTACTGCCTTGTTCCTGGATGTGTGCACTGGGGCTCATGTGAGCCACAGCTCCCTCCTCTCCTGGAAATAAGCCACCCTTTCTCCTGTTCTCACCCAGCCACATCCTCTGGGATGGTCCAGCATCTCGTTGTGGGTACATGCCCCTGTGGAAACTGTCTGGCATGTCCCACGGAGCTGGACACAACCATTTTGTGGACAGAAGAGTTGTGCAACTACCTGGTGCGTGCCCTGGCGCAGGACCTGGGGGTCCTGCAGGAGAGGAGCCGAGGGCACTGAGGCCATGCAGGGCAGCTGGCACTCCTGCCCTTTCTTTCCCGGCTATCAGTATTTGCTGGTTTTTCCCACAGATCTTCAGAAAATACACGGGAAGCGGAGGTGAATGTTATCAGGCTCCAGCCGCTCTATTTGCAAGCATGTCTTCAGCAGTTTTTCTGTCTTCCCTTCCAAAAGCCCTTCAAGAATATCACAGCTCCCAAGATTGCACAAAGTCGCTGGTAACCCTGATAGGGTTAGTTAAGCAAAGTGGAATCCTTCGTTAGGAGGAATGGCACTAATTGCATATCGGAGAGGGTGAATTTTGCATGGACCGCTGGCTGGCAGAGCAGAAACACTGCTGACTTCAGCAAGGGGGCTGGGGAGTTAGTGGTGGCTTGCTTGAGAGAGGAGGTCAAGAAAACCTGTTTCCTCATCAGTGCTGGACCAGTTGGTGTTTGCTGGAGGGGGGGATGTGCACGAGGATGCGGGGCAGTGGCACCGTCCTGCAGAGCTGCTGTGCAAGGCAGAAAGGGTCGAACTGCTGGTACCTGGCTGCCGAGCTGACATTAGTTCCCAACCTAAAAATGCAAACCTGTAATGGCATGACATGGTAAGTAGCTCTGGACAAGAGGCTACAGTCTGCAGCTGGGCTTAGTGCTCTGAGCTGGGAAGAGCTGCTTAAAATTGACAGAGAGCTCTTTGTTTGCTGTGTGCAGTTTAGAAATTAAGCAATACTTAGAAGCAATACTTAGAAGCAAATATTGGTTCAAACAACATCAGCTCCCACTCTCCAGTGGCCAGTTCAGCTCATCCCAGGTAGAAAACAGCATATTGCAACACAGTCAAAACCTGACACCAAGTATTTCTCCTAACCAGCAGGGAAACTGGTTTGTGGCATTTCCTGAAAAATAAACTAACTGCAATGACTCTGGAGTTGGAGCACAGCCTCAAAATTGTCCAAACAGGGGCTGGAAGCATGTTTCTGGAAAGACTGACACAGCTCTCCAGGTAACTCTCAGGCCTTGGGAGCCACAATGCCGAGCTCGTCCCAGCCCACCGTTGGCCACGGACACGCTCTCAGATCTGGCACTCCCACAGTGCATCTTACAGCTGCTACAAGCCCCATGCCGACCCGGGCTCCAGGGGACAAGTGACTCCCTCTTCCAGGATAGACCCGGCATTGGGCGGGAGGGCTGGGATTTCCCCCAGACGCTTACACTGACCAGGTAAGCCAGCCCTGCAGAAGCCCCCCTGACTTCTCCTTGCCCCTCCTGGGTACCCGAACATTGAATCACAGAATGGTTTGGGTTGGAAAGGACCTTTAAAGACCATCTAGTCTACTCCCCCCACCATGAGCAGGGACATCTTTCACTAGATGAGGTAGCCCCATTCCACCTGATTTTGAACACTTCCAATGCCTGAGCATCTGCAACTTCTCTGGGCAACCTGTTCCAGTGTCTCACCAACCTCATCGTAAAAAATTCCTTCCTTATATCCAATCTAAATCTACCCTCTTTCATTTTAAAACTGTTGCCCCTTGTCCTGTCACTATAGGCTCTGGCAAAAGGTCTCCATCTTTCCTATAAGACCCTTTTATATATTGAAAGGCCACAGTATGGTCTCCCCGGAGCCTTCTCTTCTCCAGGCTGAACAACCCCAATTCTCTCAGCCTCTCTCCATAGCAGAGGTGTTCCAGCCCTCTGACCAACTTCGTAGCCCTCCTCTGGACCAGCTGTAACATGTCTATGACTGTCTTCTACTGGGGACCCTGAAGCTGGGCACAGGGCTCCAGGTGGGGTCTTACCAGAGTGGAGCAGAGGGGCAGAATCACCTCTCTCGACCTGCTGGCCACACTGCTTTGGATGCTGGCCAGGATACACTTGGCTTTCTGAGCTGCAATTGCACAGTGCCAGCTCATGTCCAATTTGTCACCCACCAGTATCCCCAAGTCCTTCTCCACAGGGCTGCTCTCCACCCATTCTCCACCCACCATCATCGTCTCCCACCTCTTGAAATGAGCACCAGTCTCGTGTCCCACCCTGGGCTATCAACAGAGGACCAGGGAAGACGGTCTGGGAAAATGGGTTCCCATCAGGCTGCTCTTCTTGCCTTCACCTGCTGTGACGTGACCTGTGGGGCCAGGCCAGGACAAGAACTTGAGCCCAGCTTTTGTGGGGCTGATGTCCGTGTTGTGGGGAGGCTCCAGCCTCCTCTGAGCCGCAAACTAGAAATTCCCATTTCTAGAGGGAAACAAGTTGACTCTATAGACAAGCCCAAAGTCCTGGTGGGTGTATGTGGCCCTCTGCCCTGCCCTCAGCCCATCCCACCTCGAGGTTCGATTGATTCCTTTTCTTTTCCTTCCAGTTTCAGTGTTTTTTCTTCTTAATATCTCAAGGTGAGCTGGGTCTTCATCACACAACGGCCAGCCTGGTGACCCCTGGGAACAGCGGCATTAGCTCCAAAGGCCTCCACTGCTGGATAGGAGCATATCTATGGAAATAACTGCTCCAAAGAGTCGGGCGAGATGCCCACGTGGTGTGGTGTCTTGATCGCAGCTTTCCCTCTCCCCAGTTAATGTTTTCCCCACACGCACACACAACCAGAGCTCCGCTCCAGCCTCCGTTCAGCTGCGTTGGCTCCGGGATGAGCTCTGCCGTAGGGAGCAGCCAGCACCACGATAAAGCCGAGCCCTCTCCCAGACAGTCGTGCCAGCTCTAACTTTATCCCAGCCCAATTACAACAAATGTCCTTTCCTTAGGACACAACCAAAACCCCAGTCCAGCCTCGTCTCAACCACAAACCACAGCACACACATACGGGGTTGCAGTAATAAGGGAGATGTAGAAATAAGCAGTATTATTTTACCTTCAGTTTTACTTAGCGTGGGGCCGAGACCTGTTCTTTCCTTGGGGTTCAGATGTGTTTATGCATCACCAATGACCCCTGGTTGGTCAGAGGGTGTGTTAAGTTGTATTTCTTCATCATTCGTGTAATTTTTAGCAGCATCCTCTTTCTGAAAACAGAACAGCTGGGATCCGTAGTGTTGCAATACAACGAACTTGTGATGTGTAATAATAATTCAGCTCGTTTCATGAAGATGTACACTATAGAAGGCTTGATGCTTTCTGGATAACAAGGACAAAGTCTGAGAGGCACTGGCTTAGCTCTGTCCTTTCTGGTAAAGCTGCTCCTGCTTGCATGAGCCAGAGCATTGACCTCTTACCTTGAAAGACAACAAGAATTTCCATCGTTAGTAAGAATTTGCCCTCACTGTTCAATCTCAGCTTAGTCAGCCAGATACATGCATTTGGGCATGGGAGGAGCTCTCTTTTTGCACAAAACTGTGCACCCAGGCAGTGAGGCATGGATCTAACTAGAACTTGTAGAAGCATGTGTGTGTATTTAGTGAGAGAGAGGACCTGCTGTGTAAATAAGCGTGCATTTTCTAACACAAAATTTGGAAGAGCAGCTGTCTGATAGACATTCAGGGGAAGAAGTTGGTTGCACCAAGATGTTTGTCCCTCCTGGACTCCAAAAGGAAGGCATTTTGCAGCTGGAGGCCACCCAGAATACTTTGCCTTTTCCATCCAAGGCTTCCCTTGGTGGGATGTACTCCCCAGAAAGGAGCATCTTGGAGGCTTGTTGGGTCCTTTGGAGATCAAGGTCTGAGCCTTCAAGCCCAGGTGGCCTAGAAGACACATCACCAATCTGCTGTGCTTCTGCCACTGAGTACCTCCAAGGCAAGCTGTGTGTTGGAAGAGTTTCGTCTCCCCAGGAAATATAGAAGCTGCTCTCTATGTGGCTGGTGACTTTCCAGGTGACTAGTGGCTGGACATCTGGAAATCCAGGAGGTTACTGGTAAAGGCAGGAGGACAAGAGGTAAGCAGTAAAATCTATTGCAATTCAAGCCTCTTCCTTCACCCCTGGATTTGCCCTGATGCCATCTGGGAAGGCAAGGCAAAGAGGTGTGGAGTGAAAACCACCCATCACATCACCACCTCACAGCCATCCCCTCGGCAGATACAGAGAGTGCATTGGGGATGCAGGTGCGATTTGAGATGGGAGAGAGGAGCAGTGGGCGGTCCATGTAAAAAAGGCTGGGAACCATGTGCAGAAGGCAAGATAGTATGGGCTCTTCCAGCAACTGCTCTTCTGTTGCTTGAACAGATCCTTTATGTTTTCCAAACTTTCTTCTGCATCTTTCCCCTTCATCTTTCCCCTTCATGTGACAAAATTACCTTTATCTACTCTGGATAGTGTTGTAACTACTTAGTTTGTGGAGCCAAGATGTCCAAATATTTTCCCTGTTATTTGTGTGCTCAGATATCTTTGATTTTTCAGTGGCACTGCAATTTCTAGGCTCTCTCAGGATATCTGTTAGAAGAGGCATTTTGGAACAAATCAACAAAAAGCTATGGAAGAACGTGTGGGCAGCCTCCTGCGAGCCCTTGTGCCTCTTCTTCCCACAGATGGGGACATTGAGAAGGCTACCCTGAGTGAGGCAAGGATTGGGGAGATCCATGGGGAGCTGGAGATGGATTTCAGGCATCTACTTGTCTCAGTGGAGGAAGACCTTGGAGGGCCACAGCTTGCTGGAGTAAATACGGATGGGAGATCTTCTAAGAGGGAAGGAAGTCTTGCAATGGGAACAAGTCAGTCCCCTCCTCTCCCCCCCCAGTTGCAGGGTGTTTGGAGACGCTCTGGACACAAGAAGTGCTGCTCTTCTGGGAAAGCAGGGGATGAAGGGATGAGAAATAGGAACTAGCCATGCTGAAGGAACTGCTAAAGATGATGCTGAAATAACCAGCGTGGCCATGAGTGCCTCTCGCTCAGCCTGCAGGGACCTCCGGCAGCCAGAGTCACAGGTAGGGCAGGGTCACAGTGCCACAGTGGAGGTGGTCATTGCCTGAAGGTCTCCAGCAGCCCCCTTCCCTGGGTCACTTTGCAGAGCCATATCGTTGACCTGACACTCGGCTCCCACCTGCACTGAAGCCACTCTGGCCACGACCACCCACCTGCAGGTTGCTGTGTCCTCAGCCAGCTGGGAGGAGGGAGAATAGCCAACCCAGGGTGCTTCCAGCCAACCTCAGCCAGGAGCCTGCTGTGGGCAAGCCCATGGCACTGCTGTGTGGAGGGTGCAGGCTATGGGACAGAAGGACCTGAGCAGGGGATCCAGAAGATCACAAAGGGAGGCTGGTGCTCTTGAGAGCAAGCCTGGGAGCTGGACCTCACCGCTGGGCTTCCTACAGCACTCTTGTAGTTTGTCTCGGGTAGACACGGTGGGTGGACCAGCCCTAGCAGCTGCTGTCTAGGGATGCTACCAGGGCTAGCTGATGGGGGC
>NW_009193298.1:21300-23407 GCF_000690835.1 Fulmarus glacialis
CCCCTCGGGCCACGACCACCCACCTGCAGGTTGCTGTGTCCTCAGCCAGCTGGGAGGAGGGAGAATAGCCAACCCAGGGTGCTTCCAGCCAACCTCAGCCAGGAGCCTGCTGTGGGCAAGCCCATGGCACTGCTGTGTGGAGGGTGCAGGCTATGGGACAGAAGGACCTGAGCAGGGGATCCAGAAGATCACAAAGGGAGGCTGGTGCTCTTGAGAGCAAGCCTGGGAGCTGGACCTCACCGCTGGGCTTCCTACAGCACTCTTGTAGTTTGTCTCGGGTAGACACGGTGGGTGGACCAGCCCTAGCAGCTGCTGTCTAGGGATGCTACCAGGGCTAGCTGATGTGGTCCAGGGACTCTCATTTATTGTGCATGTGCCAAAGTCAACCTGAAGCTGGTCTTGTAGCCTGCAGCAAAGATTGGGACATTGAGCCTGGGTCAGCATCATGAAGGCAGAACTTCATAAACCTAGCCATGCCCCACTGTTCCTGGCTGCAGGGAGATAAATCAGGAGTGATACAATCGGAAGGAGAGGTTTTGCAGAGGAGGGGGAGGAGGGTGACTGCTAATCTCAGCATTTCTTCCCAGGTTCATCCCGAGAACTTAACAAAGGCGCAGTGTGATGTTTCCTTCTGGCTGCAGGGCACTTATCGAACTGTCTGGTTGCTGCCACTGACTTTCTTTGCCTGTGCAAGGAGCTTGCCAGATCATGTGTAAGGAACATTTACTGCCTTTTAACCCATTGCCAGGGGAGCGCAAGGGAGCGGGCAGGCACTCAGGGTGCTGCAAGCCAAAGGGCAATGGGCATGACAGCAGCAGTTACTGGCAAACATGCAAAATTCAGGGCTGGATCCAGCAGGGACTTTCTGAGATTAGGCTGAGCAAGGCAGGGGGTGGCTAGCACAAAGAAAACAGTCCCTCCTGTGGCGTTTCAGCCCGCAGGGGAATTCAAATGTCACAACTTGGGAATTTTCCATCTGAAGCCCCTTGTAAAATGAAAAGCAGCTTGCCCTGCTCTGACTCCTGCCTGCGGAGGGGTTCAGTGCCAAAGTGAAAGGCTTCCTAAAAATGGGCTGACCCAGGGAGGGGGGCGATTTAGGAGCTATTGAGAAACAAGGAAGGACAAACAGTGTTAGGTCATTGCTTCTGCAAACACAGCCAGGGCTGTTCCTCTATAAAAGGGGGAGAAAGCGGTTCCAGAGCCATCACAGACTTGGAGGGGACAGTCTGTGACCAAGGCTGCTGCACCCCCTCCTCGGCACCTGACTCCCTGCTCAAGTATGAAACTCGTACTCTCTACTGTGCTGTCCTTCGGGATAGTGGGTAAGTGTCTGCTGAAAGCAGTTTTGGGGGAAAGGAAGAGTCAAAACCTCCCAGGACCCCAGGCTTTCCCCCTAGACGAGGCTGTTTTAGAGCTGCAGCACGTGCCAGACCCAGGCAGCTGTTAAGTAAAAGCCAGGACGTAAAAGCAACGGAGCACCTGCCAGATGCTTGCTTTGGCAGCTGTGGATCTGTCAACAAGGGCGGTGTTTTGAGCATTAATGACAGCAGCTTTTTCCTTGGGCTGGCCCATGGAGGCCGGAGGGAGGTCTGCAGCTCCCCACAGCAAGCTGCTGAGCACCCGGCTGGCAAGGAGGAGGGATGCTCGGCACCCGCTGCCGGGGAGGGGACTGCTCGGGAGAGGCTCCGCAGCCCTGCTGCCGCGGGGCGAAGGGAAAAATCACCCTCCCGCAAGCTGCTGTGCCGGGAGAGGAGCAGGGGTTCAGCCAGGGCAGGCAGAAACTAGAACAGGACCTCCCTGCCAAGCCTGCATGTGTGTTGGGTTAAACCTGAAGGCAGTGACAATAAAATAGAGCTTAAATAACGAGAGACTCCGCATGCTCCCCCCTCTGCTCCTGCGCTGCTCCGTCCTGCTGCTGCGGTTGCACTTTGCTTGGGCTCCTTTGTATTTTATGCCTAAATTGTGCCGTTGCAGAGCTGGCTCTGCTTGAAGCGATTATTTCTCTCCTCTCTCTCTGCTCACAGTTTTGGCAGGCAATGGGCAGGTAGCCACGGCAAGGAGATTGCTGCCGTCTACACCTGACGTGGGGACTGCTGCCTGGAAAGGG
>NW_009193298.1:23428-32021 GCF_000690835.1 Fulmarus glacialis
TCTTCTGATCCCCCATGAAGTGTGGTGGTGGTTAATGTCCTCTGGTGGGAAGTGCTCCCTGTGCCGCTGGCATAGGAAAGTCCTCGAGCACCTTTGCTGAGTATGAGCACACAATGATGTCTTATTAACGGTGAAGGGTCCCTCCTCCTCCCCTGCACAGAAGGAGCCAAGAGGTTGCCCAAAAGCTCTGCAGCAGAGGCCCTGGCAATCAGGCTCCCGTTGCCTTCCCAGTGTTCACCAGTGCAGCTGGGCTGACTCCCTCAGGAGGTCCCCGTCCAGCTTCTGCCCATGGTTGCCAGTACTAGACTGAGGTGACCATGGCTTTGCGCAGCTAAGACTTGAAAAACGTAGATGATGGCAGTAGGAATTAAGGCTAAGGATTCTCCCTGTGGCCAAATTCAGCATCTCCACTGGGAGGAGGGGAGGTGTCTGCTGGCAGGGTTATGGCTCAAAAATCAAGTAAAAGAGAATATTTCAGAGGTGAAAGAGAAAATGGAAACAGCACAGGTTAATCTGGAGATGTTCGAATGAAATGTGCCATCAAGGGTTTGGAGGGAGCAAGTTGTGCATACAGCCTCTCAGTCTGCGCAATCCCGCCAGGAAGGGGCAGAGTTAAGGTGAAGTGTGCAGCACGGGCTGGCCACATACTTTAACTGCAAGTTTCCAATGTTTCTGGTGTTTAAGTTGCTGAAGGAGGCATGAGGCTGAGGTCTTTGCTTTGCTCCGGTCTCCCAGAGCAGCCAGTCAGCTGTATTTACGGGTTGGGGGACCCTTAGGAGAGAGGACTGTGGAGGTGGTATGGCATCTCTGTTACTGGGTGTAGTGGAGGAGGTGAGATATACAGAGACAGTTAAATACATCAGATCATCTAGTTGCCAAAGAGGTCATGTGTGGCAACATACTGAATATAGTCTGGCCAGGTCAGAGCTGCTCTCCCTCTGGCGTTATTTGCAAAGACACCGCTTCAGTGGACCACCTTCTCTCTCCGTTTTTGCAAAGTCTTGAGTTTGATTTCTATTGAAGTGTATGGATGTTGCCTGTGGATGTTGCCGTGAGCTCAGGCTGCTGGAATCATGATGCTGTGCCAGACATATATTACCCAGGGATAGGAATGATCCTCCCAGATGTTCCTGAAGGTGCACATGTCAGGCAAGAAAGAAATGGCCTTCCTGCATGACTTAGGAGATCTGCAAGAGAGATCCTGCACCCGGCCATCACCCGAGGCCATGACTGCAGGGAACCAGAGATCGTGTATTCACAGAAATGCTGTTTCTCTCCACTTGGTGCCTTTCTAACTCTCTGTTATTTCTGGTTCTTTCTACAGCTCTGTGTTTTGCTGCTCCCCCCAAGACAAGCATCAGATGGTGCACAATATCTTCGGCAGAAGAGAACAAATGCCACAGCCTAAGGGACCACATGCAACAAGAGAGTGTTGCATTGAATTGCCTGCAGAAAGCAACGTACCTCGACTGCATAAAAGCGATTTCGGTGAGTGGGCAGCAAATATCCGTGCTGGGCACTGAGGATGTTTCAGCAGCCTGTTACACCTGGAGAAGGTTGGGGTTTCCTTTGAGTCACTGGTTGTTACCTGTGATCCCACTGAGGAGATGGACTCACCCACAAGGATCCAGGAGAGACTCCAGGGAAGCATTTTCCTTCACGCATCCCTGCTCTTTGTTTACTGACTGAAATCTTTTTGTTGTTTAGAATAACGAAGCAGATGCCATTAGCTTGGACGGTGGTCACGTTTTTGAGGCAGGCCTTGCACCCTATAAGCTGAAGCCCATTGCTGCTGAGGTCTACGAACAAAGTGGAGGTACATTTTCATGCGATATTTGTAAGCCAGGTATTGGTAACAGATAGAGCAAAGGCCATCCTTTTCACGCAGAGCTCCCACATTATTTCTGTTGGGTGTCTGAGATACTGCCCCTGGCTTCCAGATCCCAGAGGGGAAGTGGGGGGGCAGTTACACCAAAATGTGAATCATCACCCATGGCCATAGAGTCACTGCAATGGAAGGGGGGCAGAGCCAGTGCCCCATTTCTGACGTTAGCTGCAATGAAAGTCACTGATCCCATGATGATGCAGTGGCCATGGAAGGAGAGCACCATGAGCAGAAATCATGGTCATCCTGAAGCATGGCATAAAAATTGTGCTGGTCCCAGAGATCTTCTCCTTTCAGTGACCTTGAACTATGCAGGTAAAACACTGAGATAACCCATGTATCTTCCTGCGCAGTCATCAAGACAAAAAAAAAAACCTACTGAAGAGGCAACAGCATTGCCATTAGCAGTTGTGGAGGAACACCCAGTTGAGATTACTGAGGCAAAAAGTGCAGGCAATGCACAGAAAAAAGAAGCAAAGCATTAAGAGTACTCTGCAGCAATCCCTTTTGATAAGACTTAGCTCTGTTGCTCCATCCCTGCTCACTCTCTGTACTGTCTTTCGTCTCTCCCATCTTTCTCTTGAGAGCCGAACAGACGCTATTTCTCCATTTTTATCTGTCTCGCCTCATGCAATCCCACCACGTCCAAAGCTCCCAATCTCTTTTGACCTCTGCCCTGGAGTTCAGCCTGTTTGTACACAATATTCAGGATCAAAGCAACATGGCAGAGTCATTCCCAACATGGTAGCTAAGAAAATACAGATATTAAATGGAAGGCTGTGGTCTCTACCACCCCTAAAACTAAGTCACTTTATTCATACGTGGCATGTGATGGACTAGGTATAATTTTAAAGACTAAACGTGGAATTTCAGTGTCGCAAGGCTTACATGTATGCTTCAATGGGCAACGGCATTTGAGAAAAGACTTGCCAAAGAGGATTTGCCAAAAAGACTTGTTGAAGCATCCGTACAAATCTATGGGCGTGTCTAACGTCTGTCCAGTGGCAAAGCATTTTGCGTGTGATAGTATTTTCTGTTCACTTACCATTACAAGTTGTAATGCACAATGTTGGTTCGATATTGGCAGTGTAGCTCACCCCTAAGAAAATGGGAAGACCATGAGTGTTCAAGCAAAGTTGCTGATTATTTGGAAGTGCAGCACTTTATTCTCTGAAGTCGGGGGTTTGGCAGGATTTGAAATGTTCGTAAATCCTGCTTTTTCATTGCTTTCCTGCTTTTTCCCCACACTGCAGGCTCCACAACCAACTACTACGCCGTGGCCGTCGTGAAGAAAGGAACAGACATCACAATAAATAACTTGCAGGGCAAGACCTCCTGCCACACGGGCTTGGGCAGGTCTGCTGGCTGGAACATCCCCATTGGGACGCTCCTCCACCGGGGAGACATCAAGTGGGATGGCAAAGAGTCAGCCTCCATCGAGCAAGGTGAGGTGGGAAACGGCGAGATAAATGGTCTGGTGTTAAGCCAGGGGTGGTGGTACGGTGAAAGCGATGTTGCCCGATCTTCTGTGGAGGTCCAGAGGTGGCTTGCAGAGCAGTTGAGTCATTGACATTCTTTGTGCATCCCTTTCCTTCCAGATCCTTGTAAAAGTGAATTTTAGACTAACTATTGCTTCTTTCTCATCCGTAGCGGTGGCCAATTTTTTCTCTGCCAGCTGCGTGCCTGGTGCCACCACTGAACAAAGACTGTGCCGTCAGTGCAAGGGGGACCCCAAAACCAAATGCTCCCGCACAGCACCTTATTCTGGATATTCTGGAGCTTTTCAGTGAGTGAAAGTTATATTTCCTTTGGGGAAATATTCTAGCCCCGACACATGCAAGTTTTTGTTACACCAGGGAGGGCTGTGTTGTAATCAGTGGTCCTGAAGAGACTGAATTTATAGAACTGAGAGTGCTGGTAATTAAGGATCCAATCAGTAATAACCAGCAGGCAGCTAGCGGGAGATGAGAGAGGCAGCTGGGTTGTATCTTTCTGCACAGACTTAAGAATACGCAGCATTAGCATTGTGCTAGGGCTAACTGGGCTTCTTGAGCATTACTTCTCTGCCATCACATTTTCTTCCCTGCCAGCCTAGCTTTTCTGGGGGAAGACTACTGCTCTATGGTTGCAGTTTGTGCCGAAGCAATTTGCTGAACAGGAGATAGGGAGCCACAATGTCTGGTTTTTTAACATCCCTTCTGTTCCTCCCACCTGCAGCTGTCTGAAAGATGGAAAAGGAGACGTGGCTTTTGTGAAACACACAACTGTTCAAGGTAGGCCTGCGAGATGACTTGTTTCTCTTCTTTCCAGTCCAACCTCTTGCTGCCACTCTATCCTGCAGTTAGTCTACACTGTGCAGGCTTTCATTCCTCTCCAGGTTTGCCCCAAACCTCTTCTCCTTTCGCCTCTAGAAACATGTTTTGCACACTGTGGACTAACTTATCCTTGTTACTGAAATATATGATTGTGGTAGGGTCCACTTTTTCTTCTTTGGGGTTCTTCTTTGAAGAAGGAAAACCTGCTTGATTTAGGTTCAATGGTATTATAGTTGGTGCCACATCTCAGAGCCAGCTGTAACGTTATCACAGCAAACGCAGGGTGAGCAATTGTGTAGGTAATTACACTCATCCATCCCTCTGGGAGGGATTTTGGGAGGAATTCAGCCCACAGCAAGAGTTCACCAACTCTGCACCTCTTGGAGATGGAAGATTGCCTGGCATGCCCAGGACCTGCAGTGAGCTCAGTGGAGGGCCACCAAGATGGTCATGGGGCAGGGACACTTGTCCTGTGAGGAGATGCTCAGTGGGATGGGCTTGATCAGCCTGGGGAAGAGATGGCTTTGGGGTGGCCTCAGAGCAGCCTGCCTGTGCCTACAAGGAGGTTAGCAAGAAGGTGGAGCCAAGATCTTTACAGTGGTGGACAGTGGAAAGATGAGAAAAAATAATCATAAACTGAAACAAGAAAGGTTTGGACCAGATACAAGGAGGAATTTTTTTCCCCTTGAGGACAGTCAAGTAGTGGGACAGATTGCCCAGGACAGCTGTGCACTCTCCATCCTTGGAGGTTTTCAAGATCCACCTGGAGCAACCTGGTCTGCCCCTGCTTTGAGCAGGTGCTTGGACTGGAGATCTTCAGAGGTCCCTTCTCACCTGAATTCTCCTGTAACCCTGTGATCTCTGACCTGGGCTCTGTTTTCAGCCTTGACACTACTGGCCTTCACAGACCATGTGCGGCTCCTGACCTGTTCAATCCATTTGCATGGTGTTTGTAAATCTATTTGTATTTGCATCTATTTGTACATGCCTGGATGTCTAGGCACTACTGCCACATAACACCTCTTACTGTTGGGTTAGTTATGACACAGGCAGAGATAATCTCTTTCACAGGCACATGTATTCTCCTTTCTGCATTGCCTTCGTATGACCACGATGACCCATTACCATTGCAAAGGGGGTGTGTGCAACCCATCTTCTGCAAAGAATTCTTCCCCAAGCTTCCGCAGAAATAAATTCATTACAAAGCTGCTCCAGACTGGTTTTTTTGTCTATTTCCGTGGTGATGCATCTCATGGTTCCTCCTTCCTCCAGAAAATGCTCCAGATGAGAAGGATGAGTATGAGCTGCTGTGTCTGGATGGCAGCCGTCAGCCCGTGGACAACTACAGAGCCTGCCACTGGGCCAGGGTGCCTGCTCACGCCGTTGTGGCTCGAGATGATAGCAAGGTTGATGACATCTGGAGCTTTCTCTCAAAAGCACAGGTATTGTTAAGCTCTTCTTTCCTTCCCCTAGCATCCGCTCTTCTGTCCCCTGGCTTTGCTTGGTCTCTCCAGCTTTCTGAGTGCTTTGGTATAGTCATTTGCTCTTTTTTTTTCCCTCATGGCAGGAAAAATTTGGCATGGGCACAACCAGCAGCTTCCAGCTCTTTGGGCCACCTGGCAAGAAGGACCCAGGCCTCAAAGACTTGCTTTTCAAAGACTCTGCTGTACAGCTGAAGCGTATCCCACCACTGATGGATTCCCAGCTCTACCTGGGCTTTGAGTATTACAGTGCCATCCAGAGCCTTCAGAAAGGTAGGCAGGACATGAAATACTAATGTCATGCCAGTGTGAGCTGCACTGAAAAGATGGGATCAGCAAATACGTCTGGGCAAAAGGAACATGATTTTTTCAAACACAGACAGTATTCTCTGCAAAATATTTCCTGTAAAAGGTATTATCATTAAAATCACACAATCTTCACAAACTTCATTTCAATCAACAAAAGGAATTTGTTGATTCCACAGTCAAAATAACATCATCACCATACTGACAAAGGTGGAAAATTTATGCACACTCCACCCCTCATCCATTCACCACGATTACAACAACAAAAATTGCCCACGGTTATTCAGCTGGTGGTAGGGATTGGGCATGGTCAAAACTGCTGCTTAGAAAAGCCATTTCTGGGACGTAAGAGGAAGGAACATCCCAGGACACCAGGACCAGCACTGGCCACTTGAGGGAAACAGCGTCCTTTATTTCCATCTAGACTCATCAAGCATTTACTGACGTCCTAGCTGGCTCTCTGAGAGTCAAATATCCCACAAATGACCTCTGAAACCCACTTAAAATGTATAGTTGCTCAGAGATCTCTGTCGTAGGCTCAGCCACTATGGCATTTAGGGAAGGGGATGCATGGACTTAATGTAGCATCAAAACAGATTATTCAAATGCCACTTCACAGAAACATAACTAGGTTGCATTTTTCCAGCTCAGTCTGGTCTTAGTCTCATAGTTGTCTGGGCTGTGAGGAGGTCTGGAGAAATGCTGAGTGTGTTATAGGCAGCAATTCCAAGTACTATTAATGCATGGTGGTTTAGTGTTTGCGATGTTTTAGCTAACATGAATCTGTATGAACAGCTTGTGTCGTGCAGAAAGTCTCCTTTCTGACCTGTAAGTTGATTTTTGAGCATCCTTCAGCTTAAGAATCATTCCTTCTATTCATGCCAGCCCAGGGCTTATTAAACAAATTTGTCTTGCACTGGGCAGCAGCAGGTTGGTGCGTACAGATGGTTTCATGGCTGAGTCCCACGCACCCAGAAAGTAGCCTGTTTGTTGCTTTATTTTTCAACAGGGCTCTAGGCTTATCCTTGTTTTCCTCTGCTGGTTTTACAGATCAGTTGAACTCTAACCGCAGAGAAAACAAGACACGGTGGTGTGCAGTAGGCAAGAATGAGAAGAGCAAGTGTGACCTCTGGAGTGTGATGAGCAACGGGGATGTGGAGTGCACCGTGGCAGACAACACCGACGACTGCATTATTAAGATCATGGTACGGCTTTTTTTCCTTTTCTTTTCCCTGTGAACCTTTCAGAGAGCAGTGTTGCTTCTTGCAGCCTGGGAATAGATGGGCCAGAGGAGGGGGGCTAGATTTGAAAATAAAATATTGGGAGCTTTGCGAGAAATACCAGTGGGCAGAAACCACCTGGATGCTGGTGGTAGCTCAGAGGGTTGGGTCAGTTATATGAAGACAGCACAAAATGCAAACTTGAAAGGACAGGTGAGATAAGGAAATCTGTTTGGCAGGGAAGCAGGCTAGGAGAGACACATGCCTGAGCCTGCGAGTGTCTGGGGAGGAGAGCTGCTGCTGGAGGTGGTTACAAGCACACGGGAGCAATAATTTCAGAACTCCCTCTGCTTGCATAAGCGAGACCTCGTCTGTCCAGATGCTAAGGGATGGCCTTGCAGGCCCCCTTAGCCCCAAGCCCTTATCGCTTACATCGAGTGCTTCTTTTACAATCTGATTTCTGAAAAGCGCTGGTCTGGGGACGTACAGCATCGTTTCATCGCTGTGCCTTTTTCATTGCAGAAAGGTGAAGCAGATGCTATCAGCTTAGACGGAGGTTTTGTCTACACTGCTGGTGTGTGTGGCTTGGTGCCAGTGATGGGAGAAAGATATGAGGGTAAGCACAGCCCCTCTGGGTCCAGGCGGTGGGGAATGGGCTGGCGCAAAAGCACTCTTTTTATTCTGAAATCTAGAAAGTAGCCTCAGCGCTGCATCCTGCAGAAAACACACGGTGCCCTGAGGCAGCTCTGCTCACCGCTGCACACCTCGCCTTTCCACGAAGGTGGAACAGCCCTGGGAGAGTGGGCATCGACAGTCAGGAACACAGTGACCTCCAGCTCCTGTCTTCTTCGTTTTAATCATGATGTCCCTGTCTTTTAGCACCAGCCTTGGTAAAACTAGTTGTTTTAGCTCAGAGGAGCAGACGGAGGCTGTGCTTTGTTCTGTCGGTGCACAAGATGTTACCTGAAATAGCCACTTCTAGAATGAAGTTTCTCCAGAAATTAGTGAGCTCGATCCTTTTTTGGATTTGCCATACTGTTTATCTAATATCCTCTTCTTTTTCCCTCCCTCAGATGACAGTCAATGCGACAAAGCAGAAGGAGAACCAGGTAATTACTGCCAACAGAGGGACAGAAAACAGTCCTGCTGGATATAAGTAGAAAAATACATGTGCCGTCATGAGTGGAGAATAAATGGCCATTCTCCACACAAAGAACCACTGTGTCAATGTAGAAATTAAAAATCTGGGAGACGAATTTAGTAGTCAGAGGGAAAGTCTGGGTCTGCAAGCAGATATCAAGGCCAAGCATATGGTAGCGGCAGAGATCTGTGCTTAGTTGCTGCTATCTGGAGCTCGGTCACACCATAACAGTGCCAGGGCTGCGA
>NW_009193298.1:32052-38923 GCF_000690835.1 Fulmarus glacialis
TGGGTTGTAGCATTAGGAAATTGTTCTTTATAGAAAAAGGAAGAGAGAGAGGAGGGAAGGTTTTTGTCCTTTGCTAAAGAGGGGACAAGAAACCAGGAGGGGATAAGAAATCATCACGTATGTCTTGCTATAGCCTTCTCGCATACCCAAGTGTCAGAGTTTTGAGGGGGGGAAAATGTCAGGGCTAATAATTTCCCAGGAGCATGACAGGAGTAGATGCATCACATCTGCAAATTCTTCTGTTGTCACTGCATGGCAAATCATTTATAAGTGCAAAGTATTTCTGCTTCTGCTACATTCGTAGGTGCCCTCTCCCAAGTGGAGCCAATGTTCTCCTACGGGAGCACGGTGGGATCCTCAAGTCAGTCCTTAATTCTCCTATATTTTATCTTCTGAAAGCATCCTACTTTGCTGTGGCTGTTGTGAAGAAATCTGACAGAGATATCACATGGAACAATCTGCAGGGCAAGAAGTCGTGCCACACCGCTGTCGGGAGAACTGCTGGCTGGAACATCCCCATGGGCTTGATTCACAACAGGACCGGGAACTGCAATTTTGGTGAGTCGAGTTTTGCATCCATTTCTTTGAGCTCGGAATCTGCCTGCAGGAATGTTTTCCCATCCTTCATCTGATCTTTAAAGTTTCTTGTGCCTCAAAGATTCCCACCTGGAGGTGGGAAATGGAGAAGACTCTGTTGTTTAAGCTTTCAATGAGCAAAGTTTTAGGCTGTCGGCGACTGCTTCAGAGTAAGATACGGCACATCAGCTGCTTTGAGGGGCTTTGCTTTCCTTTCACATCTCTCCCCTTCCCTTTGCAGCAGTCCAAAAGGTATTCCCAAAAAGGGAATACAGGCTTCCCCAGATATAGGGGGCCTGGTGCTTGTGCAGGGTGTAGAGTGGGGGTAAAGGATGGGTTTATGAATCTCAGGAGGGAGGGGAAGGGCTGACAACAGGGGACAGAGGCTGATCTTCGTGCAAGAAACTTAAAAGGACTGATCTGACTGACTGACAATAAGGGGGTAAAAGTCTGCATTGGCTCTGGGCCTTTAGAGATTGTTCAAGAGATCAAATTCTACATCCAACTTTCAATCAATGAGAATTACGGTCCAACAAAAATAATCTGGAAATATTACGGACCAAGACAAATTAAGCACATAATTATTAAAAGGAAATCTCTAACCGCAAGAAGATACTAGCGTTAGTAAGTTTTAGAATCAGCCTCTCCATCCTCCTGCCTGCCTTTCCCACTGTCCCTTCTTGCCCCAGAGCTCTGGCATTGCTGCCAAACGCAACTCTGCTGACCTGTAAAGGCTGAGGAGTCTTGAGCTGGCTCTGCGTGAGCTGGGAATGGTTGGCAGCAAAAACATTCTTCTTTTCATGCCAAGATAGCACTTAGCGCAATTGAGCCTTAGGCCCTGCTTCATTATCAATAATAACAAATAACAAGTTTCATAGTGAAAACTGGATGCGTGCGATTTGCTGTCCACTCAATCGTGCTCCTTCTCACAGCCTGTTTCCATCTCCCAGTGACCGCTAATACAAATTCAGCATGAGAATGTATTATTAAAAGAAAACCTAGCTTTTCAGTGCAGGAAAAGTGAATTTTTCCTATTCCTGCCTTCAGAGGAATACTTCAGCGAGGGCTGTGCTCCCGGGTCTCCTCCTAACTCCCGCCTCTGCCAGCTCTGCAAGGGCTCAGGGAGGGTCCTGCAGGAGAAGTGCGTCGCCAGCAGCCATGAGAAATACTATGGATATACTGGAGCTTTCCGGTAGGTGATGGAAGCACTCAGGCTGCTCTCAAGTACCCTGGGGCTAATCACAGAGGTCATGGGTAGATCACATACGGAGTACAGCCTCATGTTGATGCTAACTTGCTGACCTTCTCTTTTTCTCCATTACACTGCTGAAGGTATATATGTCTGTAATATTATACATATGCTATACATTTTTTCTTCATGCAGCTTCCTGCAAAATGATGTAAAATGTTCTCATTCTGTAAAACTAATGTCCTGGTGCCTCCAGGCAAACCTGGAGAGACACAAGAGTTTTGGCCAGACCTCCTACAATGGCAGCAGTGCTACACTTTTAACACAAATAAGGAGTCTTAAAAGATGGGTACCCGCAAACAATGCTGCTACTAGACACTCCCTGTTAAAAATGCTCCTTGCCTTAGTTAAAATGAACCATCCTCTAAAAAGCGCAGAGACCAGAGGTCAGCCCCAGTGCCATCTCCTCCGTACCCACTCAGTATCAGCTCAAGCCTACGTAATTCATACTGGGCATGAATTTAAAAAGAGAATGAATCTTGTTTCATTTACGTCTAATAGCAAAGAGACCCTGCTTCAGAGATTGCAGTCCTTTTGGTGCAAGTTAGTGTTTTTACAAAGCTATTAACACATGCAGGCAGGCATTGCAGAATGCAAAGTGAATTCTGAACCTGGCCAAACTGCTTCTCTCTGACAAGAAAATAAATCGGCTACTTATCATGTGAAAAGGATGCATATTTTTTTCCAGAATGTGTTAAAAGACTGTGTTTCAGATATCCTTAAAATATTCATGGTAGGGCTCCTAGACCTGGCTGTCCTTGGAGATTAATTTCACAAAATAAGACATAGGTCAGAATCAAATCTGCGGGAAAGGGCCAGGGTTCAAGCACCCATATCACTTGCCTTTCTTTGTACTTCCCAGGTGTCTGGTCGAGCAGGGGGATGTGGCATTTATTAAGCATTCGACCGTCGAGGAAAACACTGATGGTACGTGGTTATTCTGTTGCACGGGTCTTGGCAGGACTGCCTTCCCCTGTGGGCATTATTTTTGTTCCCAGTGCAGAAGGTAATAGCAAGCTTTACCTGCTCGTCCTGTCAATCTCACCCCTCCCGCAGGAGGAGCGGAATTCAAGCATCTGCACGTGCCGTCTGCCCAGGGTGGCTCTTCCCAGGCACTCCTGCAGAGACACTTCCCCGCTAACTATCATTTAATTTCAGCTGCACAATTATTCAGGTGGTCCCTTAACCACAGACTGCTGCCTCGACACCTTTGCGCAGCACTCTAGCTCCCTGCTTGCCTGAAAATTAATAGTTCAGTTCATGTTTCTGAAAGCAGCGGCTGAAGTTTTCCAAGCATTTGGGAAAAAATGCAAGGAAGGAGATGTAACTAAATCTCCCAGCCTGATCTGAGAGTCTGACGCATCCCATTGACTCTTCCTGAGTTTTACTTACAGCCTCCTTTGTACATGCCAAGTCTCCAAGTGCACAGGCAGGCAGGGACAAATGCATTGCCTAGGTGTTGTGAGGCTGATGTTCTCCTGCTACACAAGATCTCTGAATCTCCTAACCACTTCTCTTTAAAGGCAAAAATAAAGAAGACTGGGCCAAAAATCTGAAAATGGACCAATTTGAGTTGCTGTGCACTGACGAGCGACGGGCAAATATCATGGCTTTCAGGGAGTGCCACCTGGCCAAAGTTCCTACCCATGCTGTGATCACACGTCCTGAGAAAGCAAAAAAAGTCCGCGAACTGCTGGAGATACAAGAGGTTAGTAGTACCGACAGCAGAAGAAATGTTCTGGGGTTGTTTTTATGTGGCATGTTTGCATTTTTAGAGCAATGATGCTCTAAGTTTCCCTGAGTCAGCAGAACGTGGAAGATTTTAACTTACCGGTACGGGGTGACAGCCTTGTCCCTTAGCCTCCCCCTTCCTCCATCGCTTCTGAACTGCTCTTTCTCCTCTGCCACCTTAGCAAATACCCCTTCAGGTAACAGCCAGATCATAGTGGTTGCTGTTGTCACGCTATACTTGTGTGACATGAGATTATCACCTCCTTCTTGGGCTATGCCTGCTCTTGCAAGAGTGTTTCAGGAGCTCTTCTGAGGTGCCTGGTCTCTAACCCAGCTGGGTCAGGCACGAGGTAGGCACCAAGCCATCCAGCTCCGGAAGACAGCAGCCTCCCCTGCACACACACAGTCTTACAGCTACTGGTGTAAATGTAACCAGGTTAAACCACCTCTGATTGATTTTACACTGAAAACATTAATATTTGCTCCACTGTCAGGATCCGCTGAGAGGCACGTGGGAAGTCAGCTCCTTTTGCTTTCAACTCGTGGCTAAGGCATAGGACCTGCTGGCAGCATCTGCCGATGGGCTCTTCATGTAGTGACATGTTAAAATGGAGAAAAATTGCTTTGACAGTCGTGCCACAACAGTGCTTACCACTGAGAGATCCCTCATCTAACTACATGGACAGAAGATTCAATCCTAAATTTCTGGAGCTCGGCTGGGGGCTCCCCATGATGGTGAAGAACTAGGACTAAGAGCTAGGCTTGTACGAGCTGAATCTTGCCAGCTTTCTACTTTTTACATACGCTTACCTCTTTGTGCCTTTATTTCAGAGACGGTTTGGAACAAAAGGAACCGAGAAAGACAGGTTCCAGATGTTTGAGTCTCAAACCAAGGACCTTCTGTTTAAAGACTTGACCAAGTGTCTGGTCAAACTCCGCGATGGAATAACATACAAGGAATTCCTCGGAGATCAATACTATGCTTCAGTTGCTAGCCTCAATACCTGCAATCCATCAGGTAACTGAAATAGCCCCAGGAAGAAGTCCGTGAATTGCAGTTCTTAGCCTTGCAGGCACGGACAATTTCTTCTGTAGCTGTCCATTTAATTTTTTAAAGCAAAATGAAGATAACTCATGAAGATGCCAGCATACTTTTCTCAAAGTTCCTTGGATGAACTGAAACAGTTTTTAAGTCTGCTGCTCTGGCATCAATGAGAATCAAAGATTTTTACTCACCTTTAGAAAACATGCACTTTGAGAAATGGTAAAAAGAACCCATCCTGTCCCATCAGTGTGTGTTCAGTGCAATATGTGGTTAATATGGTTAATACACATTTTTTTGTGGCCCACTGAATATATTTTCCACATGCTGACGTTTTTGGCATGGCTGGGTGTGTGCTGGTGGGACGGGAGTGTTTAAAGGCAGGATCTGAATTTCTCCCTGTCCTTTCCCTTTTCAGATCTCCTCCAGATGTGCACCTTCCTCATGGACAAGTAGCGAGATGGGAAGGACCCTTGGTGGAGGGGGAGGCAACTTCAAGCCATGATTCCTCTCGTGCCCTCAGCACCGAACATCGACCTGCAGAGGGCCCTCTGCCTTCATTGCTTTCTCTGCCCTTCCTCATCACTCTGAAAGGGGCTGTTTGAGACTTTAGAATTCTCTGCTGCCATCACAGCAAGAAATAAAATCTCAAATTTAAATGGGTGTCCTTTTTTTCAAAACGGTCCTTAAGCTCATTCCTTCCTCAGTCCCTCTCGCTGTAGGACAGTGCCAGATACCAACGTGGCTATTGCCACTTAAGGCTATTGCTGCCAATTAGAGAAATTTGTTTCAACATTTGCCAAAGCAAAATGGATTAAATATGCCCTACAGCCTAATTAAAGATGTTTGTATTCTCTGTGCTTTTGCTTCACCCAAGTTATCCCATTATCTCCCCAGCAGATGACAGTTGCGTAGTGTGGTTGGGATACAGGAAGTGTTTATGTCAGGGAAGCTGAAGGGTGGAGAAGGAAAAAAACCAAACTAAGCCAAAAAAATACAGCAGTTGTAAGATGGAAGGTGTGAATAGAAATCACTCCATCTCATATCTCAGCTGGCTGGATCTGAGTCATTTCCACCAGGCAGTACTCTTAAAACACGTAAGTATATTGACAGGGAGAGTCCAAGCTTAGACTCCTTTCTGAAAAAAATCGAGGGCTTATTTAGAAACACGTGTGTTTTGGTACTCCATCTGATGTGCTGCTGACCTGAAAACAAACATGTAGGTGGGCAGCCCGACTCTGATCCATGGTGAAAATAAAAAGGCAAGACAAAAAGGTCTGCTGAGGCTCTCTGCTTCAGAGGAACAGTCTGGGGTAATCCAGCAGGTCCCAATCCTGTTGTCAAGGCAGGCATGAAGAGCTGCTGAGGGCAGAAAGATGCTAGAAGCTTCTGGCTCTGGGAATGAATATTTTGATGGGCTCACAGTGATGATTTTTGGATGCATATGGTATGTGTTGTGAGAAGTCCGCTAGCCTCACTGAAGATCACCTTGGAAGACAGAAATGTACAGTGTGACGGGAAGCAATGAAATTTAGTTCCTCACATTCATGTAGGATGAAGTATACTGGACAGATGGCTTTTTTAACCTGTTCTTAAAAACTAGCAAAGAAAGAGATATAGTGCCTGTAAGAGCCTGCTTCTACAACTGTGGCTACAGTTAGAAAACTTTCCCCAAGGAAAGCTGCATCGTCTGTACTCCACATCAGGTGTAACCCCTCGTCCCATAAGTAGAAGGCAGGGAAAAAAAGAACCTCACTAGAGGATCACAGAGTAAGTCAAGTGGGAAGGGACCTCCGGGGGTCTCCAGTCTAACCTCCTGCTCAAAGAAAGGGGTCAAGTGGGTTGTTCAGGGCTTGACCCAGTCAGGCACGGAGAACCTCCAAGGATGGCGACTCCACGACCCCCCTGAGCAACTTGTCCCACTGCTTGACAGTCCTCAAGGGGAAGAAGCTTCTCTCATACTCACTCTGAACCTCTCGTTTCAATGTCTTCCCATTGCTCCTCATCCTGCACTATGGTGAAAAGCCTGGCTCCGTCTTCCTGATGCCTGGTACAAATGTGGCCATCTCTTCTGCAGCCTCAACAGCTCCCAGTGCCCCAGCCTCACCCCAAGGGCGAGCCTCCCTGTCCGTCTTGGTGTCTCTCTTCTGAGCTTGCTATCATTCATGGATGTCTTGCCTCTTTGGGGGCCCAAACCAGGCACAGGACCTAGATGTGCCCTAACATCTCAAGATGTTTGTCCTCAAACCAAGGACCTGGTGCTCCCGCACCTC
>NW_009193299.1:0-3714 GCF_000690835.1 Fulmarus glacialis
AAACCCATCCGTGGGATAGCTTTTGCTCAAGGACCCGGATGCACTTGGTGGGTGATGCGGAAGGATGAGGAAGTCCGATGCGTACCTCAAGGGGATTTGACTTTGGGGGAGAATAGCCAATGATTTGAACTGTATGATGTTAATTGCTACGTAATACTGTATGACCTCACTACTATAGTTGCTACATGCCATATAAATGGTATTACAGTAAGAATCATCCAGATTAATGAAGAATTAACTTTGATGAAACCGAGCAAAGTGCAACGGTGATAGAACCAGAACTGACTTCAGGATGCAACAATCCAACACCATGCACCATCTCTCCTGCCCTGAAAGACTGTTTTGACAGATGGAGCCCAAAGTCATGGACTAAATTAACTTAATGGACATTTTATAGGGATGGCCCATAGACTAAGGGAATGATATCTTTGTGTGTGTGTGTATATATATATATATATGAAAAGACAGGAAAAGTGGTGGTGATTATGTGGAATGTATCGGAAAGTATGGGACTTGGGCATGACGTAGATGGTATAGAATAACGGGTGGATACTGTCCCAGTTCCAGCTGGGATAGAGTTAATTTCCCTCCTAGTAACTGGTAAAGTGCTGTGGTTTGGATTTAGCATGAGAATAATGTGATAATACATTGATGTTTTAGCTGTTGCTAAGCAGTCCTTATACTAAGGATAAGAATTTTCAGCTGCCCATGCTCTGCCAGCAAGGAGGAGCACAAGAAGCTGGGAGGGAGCATAGCCAGGACAGCTGACCCAAACTGGCTAAAGGGATTTTCCATACCATATAACGCCATGCTCAGTATATAAACTAGGGGGAGTTGGCCAGGGGCGAGCGATCGCTGCTTGGGGACTGGCTGGGTGTCAGTCGGTGGGTGGTGAATGGTTGCATCACTTGTTTTCCGTAGGTTTTGTTTCTCTCTCTCTTTTTGTTGTTCTCCTTTTCATTACAATGTATTATTATTACTTCATTTTATTTCAATCATTAAACTGTTCTTATCTCAACCCATGAGTTTTCTTATTTTTGCCTTTCTGATTCTCTCCCCCATCTCACCTGGGGCGGGGAGCGTGAGCGAGCGGCTGCGTGGGGCAGCGTGAGCGAGCGGCTGCGGGGTGCTTAGTTGCCATCTGGGGTTAAACCACGACACGTATAGAGCTAGTCTAGCTACCAACGCAAAAACTTAATTTAGCTTTTTCACAACGGTGTTATTTGACCACCTGTCCACATATCAGGTCGACAGATAATCTACCAGGATTCTCAGCTATGCTGTTTTCTTCATCAGTAGTTCTAGAACAAAGAAGAGGCTGAGATGGGAAGATTTAAAGACAGGTACAGAGGCAGCATGATGGAGTTCTTGTAAAAACCAACCTCAGAGATGCAATCAAGAGGGGAAAAAAAAGAGACTGAAAACAAAACAGAAACATTTTTAAGCAGTGCTTCTGTCTGCAGTAGTAATTCCCTTTTTGTGAGAGAAAAAACAGAACAGACCTCCACAGTAAATAAGCTTTCTTTAGCTCTCCTCCCACTATAGTTTTGCTAGTATGTGCAAGAGCAGCACAGAGCATTAACAATCCTATTATTTTGTTCAAAAGCCAGTACTGAACGACCTTTTACCCTTACTGTCATTCTCATCTGCTTTAACACCCAACAAAAACACAGTCGCCCTCATAAAGAAATTCTTAACTTTTACCACTAACATGAAGCACTCTTCCTACAGAGAGGTCACAACAGCTACTCTGATCTACTTAATCTATCTTCATAGGAAGTGTTGTTATCTCGTAACAAATTTAAGGCGATATTGAAGCATTTTAGCCTCTAAATAATTAAACCAGAGAGTAAACGTTTTACTCCTTTCTGTAGGACAACTAGGAACTTCATCTTCAGCACTGAAAATACTCTTCTAGCCAGGGCTATTGCTCCAAACCACCTTTCTCACATTTTTAACTTGTAACATATAATACTCCCAACTGTTGAGCTAAAATTTCATGAAAATAATAACATAAACAGAACAGCTCAGTTACCACAGATATTTTTTATGCTAGATACAGGTTACAATTGCTCTGTGTCGCAGCTGTCATTTGCCTTACTAAATTTTATGAAGTAATACATGGGCTCACACACTTATTTCCCAAAGACCATTCTAGATTTAAGTAACATTTTTAATATTTGTATGTCTCTAGATGCTTTAAAGCAACCCCTAAAAATATTCAATTGCTACAGATAATAAACTGTCCAAGACTGAGGAGTGTAAGTATATGTCAGCATTTTCAATACCTTATTCTTGCTAAGTCCTTGTTGTTTGAGGCACCACTTACAATCTTGTGTTTTGTTATTTTCATATGCAAACATAAAAAGGGGTAAAATATGCCCACTTGGAAGAGTTCTTAAGAAAGGCTTGAAAGCAAAGAAAAGCTTTGTTACATAAAATCTCGAACTTGTACAAAGTTGTGCCCTATTACATCAAGATTACACCTGGCCTAAACATAGATGGCACATAGTTTGTTTTGGGGTATGGCTTTTGTTGTTGTTGTTTGATTGGGTTTTGTTGCTTCTTCCCTAAGTACAGAAGAGAGAGGCTAGACAAAAAAAAGCTGAAGCAACATCACAGCAACCAACCTCTTATACATATCCAGCAGTCCTCCTTTTTGTTGTGCTTAGCAAGCTCATCTTCGGTCACTTCAATTAGCCTCCCTTTTAAACCAGTCAAGTCCTTCCCACTTTTAGTTAGTCGAATCCAATCCATAAGACTTCTTCCTGGTTTTAAAGGTACCTGAAAAATAACAAGTGTACAAACATTACTAACTCTAGAGGAAGAAAGAGCCATTGAGTACATTTTTTTAAGCTCCCGAGGACTCGGGCAAAACAAGAAACAACCTGTATTCTTCACCGATATTTGGGAGCCCTATTCAGCAGTAAGGCTGCTTAAGAAAGCTTCCTACGTAGTAACCCAGACAAAGGAATTATTGAGCATCAACAAATATTTAGACGACTCTTCCCAAAGCAAACTACAGATACCAAGTCCTCCTGTGATGGTAAGAAGCTTCTATCAGCATAATTTGAGTTATGGCCTGGAAACCTAAGAGCAACAAAGAAAGATGTGAAAATCATGGCCAGGTAGGAAGTTTCACCTTCACAGCATTCATAAAGACTTTCTGCAAGCCCTACAGTAACTGGAAATCCCACCCAGAGAAAGGTGGGGCCAAAGTCTTCTAGCTTACCAGGGATGTATTATCCATGGCCTGCCTGAGAGGCAGAGCAAAATCTTCAGGGTGTCTAGCATCTTCCTCCTCAACAGCACCACAGATGGGGAACCCCTTTGATCCAAACTCTAACAGCAGGGAGCAGGGTTGAAGAATCACGGTCTTACAAAACCACAGCAAAACTAAAAGCGAGAAAACTAAGGAGCACATAGACCCAATCACTTGACGCTACTTTAGTCTAAGTACGAGTCTGCTTTCCAAGTGAGGTCTGCAGACACCAAGTGCCCCCAAAACCACTCCAAAGATGAAGACCTATAAGGTGTAAGGTGTGTGCAGCAACTTCAAGCTGAAAGTCTCCGTCTCTGCACAGGAGGAACCCCGAGACAGCCCGGGAAGGCAGAGCAGCAAGCGCTACCACCACCGCCTTCCAAAACGAGAAATACGAAGTATTTTTCAGCGACGCAGCAGAGCCAGCCCCTCGCCCGGGGCCTTGTCACAGC
>NW_009193300.1:0-33074 GCF_000690835.1 Fulmarus glacialis
CTGTCCAAGCCATGAGAAGCCAGTTTCTCTAGGAGAATGCTGCGGGAAATGGTGTCAAAGGCTTTACTAAAGTCTAGGTAGAAAACATCCACAGCCTTTCCCTCATGCACTCAGCGGTTCATCTTGTCATAGAAGGAGATCAGGTTAGTCAAGCAGGACCTGCCTTTCATAAACCCATGCTGACTGGGCCTGATCACCTGGTTGTCCTGTATGTGCCGCGTGATGGCACTCAAGATGACATGCTCCATAACCTTCCCTGGCACCAAGGTCCTCCTTCTGGCCCTTCTTGTAGATGGGCATCACACTTGCTAACCTCCAGTCAACTGGGACCTCCCTGGTTAGCCAGGACTGCTGATAAATGATTGAAAGTGGCTTTGTGATTACTTCCGTCAGCTCCCTTAGTACCCTCGGGTGGCCCTCAGTACCCTTGGGTGGATCTCATCCAGCCCCATAGACTTAGACTTGTGTGTGTCTAAAACTTAAGCATAGTATATTGAGCCTCTACGGCAGTGCACGCTTGTGTATGCCCAAATGAGAAATTGTTGCTTGCCCTACAGGGTGGAAGTAATTTAAATGACTTTTGCTGGTTTTCCTCCTCCCTTCTCTTTCTATCAGATGAAAGAATGAGAAGGGATCTTTTTTTTTGCTGGCTTCTACTTTGAGAAGACAGTTAAAATTGAATGTATATCATTCTGCTTCTCACTGGCTATGTCAGAGTCACATCACAGTAAGACCCATTTACATCTGTTCCTCTGATTTCTCACATTCTAGTTTCCAAGGAAAGGAAATTTAGGACTGTGTATTGGGTTGGAGGTGCAGTGCAATTTGGACAGGTTCCTCAACTGGGCAAATGGACAGGACAGGTTCCTCAACTGGACAAACGGACACTACCACATACAGAGGCAGATACAGGCTCTGTCAGGTGTAGCCTCCTCCTGGAAATGGCGGGGGATGGGCTGCTGGTTATCATTATTTGCTTCCTAGACCACATGGCAGGGAACATTGTTTTTTTTTAAATCTAATCACATCATCTTGGATCATAGTCCATATAATGTATTAAAAGTTAACACAGTATTTCAGAGGTAACAGCTTCAAGTCTGCCTACAGATCAGACCCCACAAGTTCTTATGCAGTGCATCCTTCCACCTGATCAATCAAAATTATCTCACAAATTCTCATACACTCCTATGACAATTTTGACAATGTATAGTCCAATCCTGTGGATCAATCTTATGTATTTTTCCTCTATGAAGTAATACATTTATGCTACTTTTTTTTTGGGTTCAAATCCACTGAATTGTAATCTTGTGGGAAACTACTCACTGTAGACATCTTATCAAGCCATATTAGAGTGTTCCTGTATGTGAGAATCATTCACAAGAATAAACTCCTTAAAATCTGAGCTAAAAGGCAGAAAAAATTGGACAAAGGACATTCACTTTTACACCCTGTCCTGGTTTCAGCTGGGATAGAGTTAATTTTCCTCCTAGTAGATGGTATAGTGCTGTGTTTTGGATTTAGAATGAGAATAATGTTGGTAACACACTGATGTTTTAGTTGTTGCTGAGCAGTGCTTACACTAAGTCACTAAGTCAAGGACATTTCAGCTCCTCATACTGCCCTGCCAGCAAGGAGGCTGGAGGTGCAGAAGAAGCTGGGAGGGGACACAACCAGGACTGCTGACCCAAACTGGCCAAATAGATATTCCATACCAAATGACGTCATGCTGAACAAAAAAACTGGGGGGAGTTAGCTGGGGGCGTGTAGACACTGCTCAGGAACTGGCTGGGCATTGGTCAGCAGGTCGTTAGCAATTACGTTGTGCATCACTTGTTTTGTATATTCTTTTATCATTATTATTATCATTTTCCTTTCCTTTTCTGTCCTATTAAATCACCTTTCTCTCAACCCATGGGTGTTACCTTTTTTCTGAATCTCTCTCCCATCCCACTATAGGGAGTGAGCGAACGGCTGTGTGGTGTTTAGCTGCCTGCCTGGTTAAACCACGACAGTCCTTTTTGGCACCTAACACCTTTGGCTTGAAGGGTTGAGGTAACAACAGATCTGACCAGAGCGTGTTAAAACAAATTTGTTACAAGCATTCATTATTAGGTTAATAGTCGCTGGTTGCAATGTTGATTTATTTGCTCTCAGAGTTCTTGTCCTTGTTCTCAGAGTTCTGTTATGTAACACCTTACTTGCTGTGTATGTTCCCTGTTGTGCTGATTATCACCTCTGGGGGCTGGATTAAGATTATCATTTTGCTGTACCGTGTTACATTGGCTTATGATATGATAAAATTACTGGTCGAGAGACTAATCTGGTATTTGTACTCAGCACTGCTGTCATCTTCATACTTCGGGAACCATCTCTTGGAAATTATTAATAATAGTTTTACCTTTTCTCTTCGGAGAGCCAATTTATGGGGAAGACAAGGGAGAACATTTTTCTCTGCTCCTTCCCCTTCCCCTTCTCCTCCAGGCTGATTACAATAGCTCTTGAGAATTTTGAATAAACTCCTGGTTCAAACCAGCATGTTCCTATTGCTACTTCTCCTGAATGTGTTTCAGGTCTTGTTTAAGGTTAAACAATTACTTAAGAATACCACCCAGAGATCTCCCCTGAGGCCGGATAGTTATGAGTGGCAGGGTGTGTGGGATAGTATGGGCAAGCAGCTAAAGGGTCTGTGGGTTTCACTGATTAACTACTGTAAAGCATTTGAGGTCTTGGACTGGCAGGTGCTGTCAAAGCATAAAATATGATCAACATACCTTTAAATCAATGAAAGACCCAAAGTATCACAATTCAGAAAGCAAACAGACCTAATTGTTTACTCTCCACTCTGCTGCAGTCTGTAAGTGCAGACGTAAAATTAATGTAGTATACTTTGGCCACCCAGCTAAAAACCACAAAAATCCATATAAAACACCTTGTGGGCACTGCGGCTACTCCAACCCCGGCAACAGGCACTGCAGCTACTCCTACCCCAGTGGCAGGCACTGTAGTTACTCCACCCCCCACGACAGGCACTTCAGCTGAACCAGAGAACCAGCCTGTGCTGGTATCAGTCGCCCCTATACACAAGAAGAAATACTGGATGTGAAAGTCAGCTCGTTTAGTAAGGGAAGAAACTCCTACTAAGAAGGGGATGGAGGAAGGAGTGGACAAAGTAGCCTACTCTGAAGCAGGGCCATCACGAGAACAGGAGGAGGAAGAGGCAGAACTCATAAACGAGGTGGTAACCACCCGACCCCTATCCCTGAGTAAGCTGCGAGATATGCGAAAAGATTTCAGCCATTGTCCAGGTGAGCACATTGTCACCTGGCTGCTCCGATGCTGGGATAACAGGGCCAGTAGCCTGGAATTAGAGCGTAAGAAAGCCAAGCAGCTGGGATCCCTTTCTAGGGAAGAAGGCATTGACAAAGCAATGGGAAAAGGGGCACAAGCCCTCAGCCTCTGGAGGCAACTCCTGTCAGGCGTGAAGGAAAGGTATCCCTTCAAGGAAGATGTTCTATATCGCCCAGGCAAATGGACCACCATGGAGAGAGATATCCAGTACCTGAGGGAATTAGCAATGCTGGAGGTGATTTGTGATGACCTGGACAACAAGGAGTTATCCAAAGATCCAGATGAAGTCAGGTGCACACAACCCACCTGGTGGAAGTTTGTATGGAGCACACCATTGTCGTGTGCCAACTTATTGGCAGTAATGATGTGGAAAGACGGAGAGGGACAAATGGTGGATGAATTGGCTGGCCAACTCCAGCAATACGAAAAAAGTCTCTCTTCCTCTCTATGGGCCTGCATCTCTGCTGTGGAGAAACTGTCTCAGGAGTTCCAGCAACTCAAAGAGGGTATGTCCTACTCCCCACCTGTACAGACCAGTATCTCAACCGTTAGGAGTAAGCGTTCCTCTGCTCAAGAGAGAGGATATAGTAGGTACACACCACAGGCCATCTTGTGGTTTTACCTGCATGACCATGGGGAGGACATGAGGAAGTGGGATGGAAAACCTACCTCGACCCTAGAGGCATGGGTACATGTGTTACAAGGAAAAACAATCACAAAAAAGGGTTCTTCCAGGAAAACTGCTACTCCAGTGTCCAGTGGGCAGCTCCCCAGACAGAGTAGAAGAGCTGATCCTACTTTCTATGTTACAAGGAAAAACAATCACAAAAAAGGGTTCTTCCAGGAAAACTGCTACTCCAGTGTCCAGTGGGCAGCTCCCCAGACAGAGTAGAAGAGCTGATCCTACTTTCTATCTTAATAAAGGGACTTCTGATTTGTATTTACAAGAAGTTAGTAACGAGTACTATGACCAGAACTAGAGGGGCCCTGCCTCCAGCCAGGTGGAGGAAAGGGACAACCGGCTTTACTGGACTGTGTGGATTCGATGGCCTGGCACATCAGACCCACAGGAGTATAAGGCTCTTGTAGACACCAGTGCACAGTGTACCCTGATGCCATCAAGCTATAAAGGGACAGAACCGATCTGTATTTCTGAAGTGACAGGGGGATCCCAAGAGCTAACTGTATTGGAGGCTGAAGAGAGCCTAACTGGGAATGAGTGGCAGAAGCACCCCATTGTGACTGGCCCAGAGGCTCCGTGCATCCTTGGCATAGACTACCTCAGGAGAGGGTATTTCAAGGACCCAAAAGGGTACCGGTGGGCTTTTGGTATAGCTGCCCTGGAGACGGAGGAAATTAAACAGCTGTCTACCTTGCCTGGTCTCTCGGAGGACCCTTCTGTTGTGGGGTTGTTGAAGGTCAAAGAACAACAGGTACCAATCGCTACCACAACAGTGCACCACGACAATATTGCACCAACCGAGACTCCCTGATTCCCATTCATAAGCTGATCTGTCAACTGGAGAGCCAAGGAGTGATCAGCAAGACCTGCTCACCCTTTAACAGTCCCATATGGCCAGTGTGAAAGTCTAATGGAGAGTGGAGACTAACAGTGGACTACCATGGCCTGAACAAAGCCATGCCACTGCTGAGTGCTGCCATGCCGGACACGCTAGAACTTCAATATGAACTGGAGTCAAAGGCAGCCAAGTGGTGTGCCACAATTGATATAGCTAATGCGTTCTTCTCAATCCCTTTGGCGGCAGAGTGCAGGCCACAGTTTGCTTTTATTTGGAGGGGCGTCCAGTCCACCTGGAATCGACTGCCCCAGGGGTGGAAACAGCCCTACCATTTGCCATGGACTGATCCAGACTGCACTGGAACAGGGTGAGGGTCCGGAACACCTGCAATACATTGATGACATCACTGTGTGGGGAAACACAGCAGAAGAAGTTTTTGAGAAAGGGAAGAAAATAGCCCAAATCCTTCTTAAAGCCGGTTTTGCCATAAAACAAAGTAAGGTCAAGGGACCTGCACAGGAGATCCAGTTTTTAGGAATAAAACGGCAGGACAGACGTTGTCAGATCCCAATGGATGTGATCAACAAAATAACAGCCATGTCTCCACTGGTTAACAAGAAGGAAACACAAGCTTTCTTAGGCATTGTCGGTTTTTGGAGAATGCATGTCCCAAATTACAGTCAGATCGTAAGCCCTCTCCATCAAGTCACCCAGAAGAACAATTTCAAATGGGGCCCTAAGCAACAACCAGCCTTTGAACAAATTAAACGGGAGATAGTTCAGGCAGTAGCCCTTGGGCCAGTCCGGGCAGGACAAGATGTAAGGAATATGTTCTACACCGCAGCCGGGGACAATGGCCCTACCTGGAGCCTCTGGCAGAAAGCACCAGGGGAGACTCGAGGTTGACCCGTAGGGTTTTGGAGTTGGGGATCCAGACGATTTGAGGCTACACTCCAACTGAGAAGGAGATATTGGCAGCATATGAAGGGGTTCAAGCTGCTTCGGAAGTGGTTGGCACTGAAGCCCAGCTCCTCCTGCCACCTCGACTGCCGGTGCTGGGCTGGATGTTCGAAGGGAGGGTCCCCTCTACACATCATGCAACCGATGCTACGTGGAGTAAGTGGGTCGCACTGACCACACATCAGGCCTGAATAGGAAATCCCAGTCACCCAGGAATCTTGGAAGTGATTACAAACTGGCCAGAAGGCAAAGATTTCGGAATATCCCCAGAGGAGGAGGCGTGCTGAAGAGGCCCCACTGTATAATAAACTACCAGAAAATGAGAAGCAATATGCCCTGTTCACTGATGGGTCCTTTTCATTCTCTTGAATGAGTCTCAGACTATTCAGCAAAACTAAGCTTTTGAAGTCAGGCATAATACTATCCTTAATTTTGGGCATGAGAGCAAGTTCTGCTTGTTTTTCACTTTTTTCACTTAGCAAACTGACTCATCTCACAAGGAAAACAGGATCTGCAGTGCAATGTGCTGCGTTCCTGTAGTATTTGCCAGGATGTAGTGGTCATGACCTTTAAAACTAAGATGATAACAGGGAGGAACAGGTCATTCTAGCGTGAAATGAAGAAATAGAAGTTGAATAAAAAAAAAAGGAAAAAAGAGAGACTATAAGTTCATATGAAAAATAATGAGGATTAGAGATAGCCTCCAGCTAGTGGGAAACGGTTCAGGCACCACAGAACAAATTTTATAGCCCTACGGGCCTCTCTGAATATTTCTGCACTTCCTCTCCATGATGAATACTATTATTCCAAGAAATACTGCTTGTAGAACTTGTTTTCTAAGCTAATATCATGTTACAGGGTAACTGTGATTAGACAATCTGTGATGTAGAACTTTGGAAAAAAGCTATATTCTTCAATAGTAAAAGAAAAATATGGCAAGTTCTGGGAGAAAGCTAGTGGACCTGTTTTTTTGAATATACAGCTTCATGCAATTAGAATTAGGCAGAGATTTCCAAAAAAGGTTTTTATGTCTCACTCCTCATCCTGGCTGGTTACAATCAGAAAATTTGCTCACTGTAGAGATGATCCTTTCCATTCAATATCTTCCCTCACACAGCAGCTGGCTTACTTGGTTGAGTAATTATTTCTCCTGGTCTGTGGTAAGGGTAGCAGACAGATAAAGCCAACAGTGCAGAAGACATAATAATCAGATCATCACACTTACTTCATACTCCTCTTTGAATCCATAGCCTTCTGCACACTTCATCTGGGTGATGTGCTGTAGCAAGTCAGCTACACGGATAGCTGGATGAAGCTGTCCGGTCTGGTAGGGCACATCCACTGGATCTCGCTTCTTGTAGGTATGGGATTGGACCAGGCTGCTTGTGTCACTGACCATCGTATGGGTTTCATCTAGAAAAAGAGTATCTCATAATGTCCTGGCTCATTTTCACTTATTAATAGAAATATAAATTACACAGATTTCTAGAGGAATGGCAGAAATCTGACACCATCAGTATTGCTTCTGTCTGTGAAGGCTACACCAGAAGAACAGTAAATCCATGGAGTTTAGACAGGGAAATTGCAAGACTGATTGAAATGAGGCAAAGTCCATGGTTCTACAATGGAAGCATTGCAGAGCAGTCCGAACTCTAATATTGTTTTAAATATCACTAGCTGATTACAAACAGGTTTTAAATTAGGCATTTTGTTCTAAACTGCACAGAAGTTTCATTCTGAAACTTCAACAAGTCCCATGGAATGAAATTGGACTTGTATTCTTGTTAGATTAGTGAAGTGCTATATTTACACTGCAAATTTAGAGCAAATGTTTGGAGTGAGCAAAATAAAAAGATGCACAAAATGGCTTATGGTTTCATCAAGCTAGGACTGCAATGGAAATGTAGATCTGATACAACATTTGGAGACAAACTACGAGAGGACAAATGCAAAGGATCATCTGATCAGGAAAAATGTCTTGACTGGCTGCTGAACATGCTTTAGGACCACGGTATATCATGAGCCATCACATTAGGCATGGAATGTTATATGTCAACTGACATGCAAGCCAACAAACAGGAGAACCCAGTGGGCTGGTTAAAATTTTTATGAGACACATACTCTCCCAACCCTCCACATCTCTTCCATGGGGCAAATGGGCAACTTACCATTGATTGGCACTTTTAAGAAGATACATATCAGGAGAAAAAAAGAGGAGGAGAAAAAGGAAACAGGGCATAAGCAACAGTACTACATTAATAATTACAGGTAATTTTATGTTTGTAATTTAGCCTTTACAGAGTGATTTCCTAAATGAGTCAGATTCTGATCTCAGTTTCACAGTATAAATTAAATGTACTGAAACCAAGGTATCTTACTGTGAGTCAATTCACACAGATGCAACTGAGATCAAAACTTACACTTAGCAGCAAAAAGACAGATGTGAAAGTGCACTCTACCTAAGGAAGCAATATGACTTTCTTCCTATTTAGATGGAATTTTAAAAATTTGTTCAGACCTGACAAGAGAAAAAAACCAACCCAAATTCTAAGGTCCAAGTATCATCATAAATATTTTTTCTGTTTACCCAAATAATAATTTTACATATCTCAAAGAGTTTTTGATTTTTAATTGAAATTGTAAATGTGGTGCTTTGACTTATTCAAACTACTCCTCACTGGCTGCACACTAAACATAGCAAGGGGTTTATAAAAATACTACATTTATTAAAAAATTATTATTTTGTAAAATATGTTGTATGAAAGGGAAGCATTAAACTAATATTTCCACATTCACAAGTTAGATACATTATAGCAGAAAGTTCCACAAATATTCTGGATGAAAAGGTCCCAAATTCTCACGTACACACCAAAAATACTACTACACTTCATTAAAGGTGAGATTCTGGTCTTAGTTATATCACTGAAAATTGATGTTAAAGCCTCAAAGCTCAAAAAATCATATTTCAAGGATGATTTTAGGTTCTCCCAATTCACACTGATACTAAGACACATGAAATCTGGTCCTCAGTAAGCATACAGTCAATACAAACTGTGCATTTAAACCTAAAGCAAAAATAACAGAAAAATTTATGGGTATGAGTATGGGCATTTCACTCCTTTTCCTGTCAGTTTGCTAACCTGATCTAATGCAGAGGAAAGGGATTCATCTTTTAATCATAAAGTTTGACAACTTTTGTCTAATGTGTGATAAAATTGTACTGCAAAGCACCTTGGGATGCATGGCATGAAGCGTGGTATACAAGTGTAGGTACAGTATGTTGCTGTTGAAATGGCACCTGAAAACTACAAGGTGGCTAAGACACAAAAGACAAAAAAAGTGTAAGAAGTTGATCATGATTTTTTGGGTGGCTCATTTCAATTTAGAAACAGGTTAGAAAACTTGGGGATTTTTTTGCAAACTACAGAAGTCTTTGTAACACAGACTGTTAGTAACTAAGATGAAGGCAAAGTTATCAGATTGCAGGGTCTTGTGCTATGAAGGCAACAGTTTAATCCTTATAAATCTTTTTCTTGTGAGCTCCTTTTTTTAGACTAATTTTCCTCTCTCCATTTCTTTATCTCTTATAGCTGCATTAATACTATTTTTCTCTCTTTGGGAGTGATCTTTTAAGTTATTTTAAATAAAGTGTTTTCAATCCTTAGTTTACATGGTAAATTAGGAGCCATGTGTATTAATAGCTTTTTGCTTTGCCTTTGAGCACTGTAGCATGAGCGTTTCAGGCATAACAATCTACTGTTTTTCAAAGGGTGAGCTCCTCCAGATGCAGCGTTCATATGCAACGGGAAGTTTGTCCAGCTTAAATACTCCTATAGCTGCAGTTGTTCTACTCTCCACTTACTCATTCCTGTAAAGCTGTACAACACTTATTAAATAATATATTTATTTACTAGTTATATGAACTCATGGCATGGAAGGTATCTGGAAACCCAGCCCAATATCTTTTCTGGGCTGAGACTCTTTCTCCAATTTCAGAAATATGCACTTTGCTGATACTAGACCAATATGACCTACACTCATGCTCAGCAACTATAAATTTAGCCACTGTCGTGTAAAATGTTTTTTTTAATCTCAGGCTTTCACTTACGTTATTGAGCTAAGCATGAAAGTTTTCCCTCAAATGTAAGAAAATTTCCTCATATCTGAAACTGAGAAGTCAGACTGTTGCTTTTTGCATCATTTAAAGAGTTTACCACTAATTATCAGTTTGTTTTTTTTTTTTTTAATTGGCTAAGAAGTTCCTAATTTGCATGAATAGCCCAAAGATCTTGCTGTGCATAAATTTGTGTTGTGGCCTTTCTACCAGATTTTGAAAACTAAACTCAACCATTCACCAGACCTCTACCCTTCCCAGGAGGTCACACTGAAAAGTTCATTTAGTTCTAACTACAGGCTTGACCCTGCAGTCTAACACAACTTCTTTGGACATTGGAAGACAGCAAGAGCAGGTATTAGTTGCAATGAAAACCCAGCATTATTTGTTAATAGCTATATTCCTCTACCAAATCAAGCATAGGTAATTTGATTTACCTCAGATAAAACACTGTTCCTATACTGACAGTCATAAACACTTTTTGGGATAGACACCTGGTCTGAATGGAACACCACTCATAAAAGGGTACCAAATTTTTAACATGTAAGGTTACAAAATATTCCTTTTCCACAGTGAAATAACTGGAAGATTTTCTGAGATGAGTAACCACAGGTTGCTGTAGTAGACCATAAAATACATATCTAACTAATTCAAGATTTTACAGACTTAATAAAAGCAAAGAATTTTTTTTCCCAGTGTGTGTTTGTTTGGTATCTGAACTACTTACTCAGAGATTATTTCTCGTGGAAAAAAAAAAGCTAACAAATAATTTTATCACCATTATTATATAGCAAAGGATCACAAAAAAGATGAGAGAAATCATTAACTAAAACTTAATAATCCAGATAGGAAATCTCAAAGTTTTTCTCCTGATAATAGTACTTTTCTCTTTGCCCACCCACAAGGTCAGAAAGAACATCTACTGGGTGAAGCATTGAATGAGTGCTAAAGCACACAAAAAAATCTAACATCTCAGGCAGTTAAAAGGCATTGCAAATTTCATTTGCATGCAGATTATTACATTGTTACAGTCACTACCGTTACCTTCTTCCAGATTTACATAATGTATAAAAACGCACAAGTTCCTTCTCCAAGTTATCACACTGAAATGCACTGCGCTAAATATTCTTTCACAACAACAAATTTTCAAGATCACCTTGCTAAACTTCTACTTACATGCTTCACTCTACTTTTACTTAAGCCTGTTTAACTTACAGTTGAAGGGCAGGAATGAGTTAAGGGGTCTTATATTTTTTATAGTGATTTGAAGAAAAAGGAGAAAGAAAAGTATTTGTTGTAAAAATATCAATCATCATAAAAAGAGTAAATAGATAGGCTTAACATTGGAGTCCGAATTCTTGCTACAGTGCGCTGTTATATCTTGACTTATTATTTAAAAAAAATCTCCCTGTTTAGTTTAAAGTTAGTATGGGAAGGTGGTGTAAATGAATATAAGCCACAAAGTGGTTAGAGTTACTTAAGCATTGAAAATGCCGTAGTGCCTCATGCTTATTGTTTTATCACTGTGCAGAAACCTCTCTCTTTTTGACATTGGACAATAGCAGATTTTCCTAAATTCCCAGTGGAAATGCTTAACACTTTAACTGTATGTTTTTAACCTACAGTTCTACTTATTTCGTTCCTGTGACACCTGATGCATAATAAACTATATACTCTAAGTGTCATGTTATCATTTTGCTGTTCAAAATACCGTATCTCCTCTGAAACTTCACTTTGACAAGCATGTCAGAAACTGCAGTATAGTGAGAAGAAATGATAGCTGGTGGATGGCCAAAACTGTATTTTGTCTGATTTTCTGTATCACGAATAGTCTAATTAGGAAAAAATGTTATTTTTAAGAAGTGCCATCTTCAGCTCTGAGATAAAACGGAAAAAAATGACGGAAACTATTTCAATTGCTGTGATAATCAAATTCTTTTGTGTCACTCCAAATACATGCATAAACATTTCCTCGCAAATCCACTTGTTAAAATTATTTCTCCCTTTTCTCCCCTGACTTGCATTATGACAGTAGTAATCAAGACTGATAACTGTCCTTAGCATTCTCAGTGTAGCCAAGCCTACCACCCCTCCTGTTAGCATAGAACTCCAGCTTTTTGCATTCTATTGTCTGTACCCCGAGAACTGTGACTTTCTAAATTACTTCAGCAATAAACTTTGATAAAGGCAAATGTTCTCACCTAAAATTGCAGTTGGCACAAATGGATCTGTCATACATCATAAGCAGGTCAATGCAGAAAAGGTAAAAAGAGAGAGAACAGTAAATGATTGATAAATGTTCCTGAGTTTTGTTTCAGAAAGCTACTGTAAGCAACCAGTATGTTGCTTATATATGTATTAAATTTCTATGGCAAGGCGTATAATTACATAATTATATATGCTTTTATTATGAAAAGGTCTATATAGGGTGGAAACCAAGAAAAAATCGGTTACCTGGGTAATAAGAATTAGGCACTGTTGTGCTCAGTGTGTTAGTTTTCATTGTAAATGAAGATGGTGAAGATACAGCTGCAAAAAGAAACAAAGCTGGTTAGAGACAGTGAAGTGATATGTGGCTATTTAAGCTGAGTGATACAGGATATGTGATTGACTTGGTTTAGAGTCTGTCCTGTTGTGTTTGCTGCACTGGAATCAGGACCTAGGGAAAACCAGGTGTGTCTAGTGAATAAAATAGCTCACTGAATTTGATCAATTGTCTAAAAAGAAATGTCATCAGAGAAAGCATTTTGATCGGTGATGAGAAACATACTTCTTAAATCACAAGATTAGACTGAATACTGATGCTTGAATAAAGACATCACGACAACAGGTATTTTTGACAGAAGCTTTGATCATTAGTAAGTTTACTTAATGATACTGTAAATACTGTATGCAAATACTCTACTATAGTTCATTTTTTCCTCTCCTTTTTTTTGTTTATTCAGGCAGGTGGATAACGTGTACACAGATACTATCATGCCCTGTATATTACTCTTTTTTTAACAATGATTTTCAGGGAATAATACATAGACCAATACTTGCATTGGTATTTAATCATTTAACCATTTGTAAAACCTATGGGAAAGCCCAGTGCAACAAATTCAGTTCAGTTAGTTCCCTGGTACACAAAGATCACGTGAATTACTGTTGTAAGCACAGATACATTCAACAGGTGGGAGTTAATCACAACATTTTACAGGATGTTCAGCCAAAAAGTCATTAAAGGCTTTCAAGCAAAGTTCATTGCAAATTCAGCCTTAGTTGCTTGTCTACACAGCTCAAATTCAGTCGGATCAGTGAATGTAAGCACATTCTGGATACCCATAAACAGACTAACAGGAATTTGTGGAACAAAAGTAGAAAGACAGGATCTGCTGGATGAGGAGGAGTAAGATTACGTCTGCTGGCTTTCATCCATCTTTTTTTTGATTGATCTTCTGGGGCATACAGTTGCCAGCCCTTCTTAAGATGTAGCTATCTGAAAACTGGCTTAAATAATGCTGGCAGTTGTCACTTATCCTATAAATGAATCTATCTGAGACTATTTTCCTTTGATTATGTCTCCTGAATCACTGGATGGAAAGAAGAGAGTTGTATTCCTTTTGGGTATGGATTCAGAGATTAGTTGAGGTCAGGGCTGCTGCAGCTAATAAAACTGGCTAGATACAGAATGCAGCCAGGGTAATACACTTTCATAGGAAGTAGGAATGTTCTAAATCTCTTGAGTACAAGGCCTTACACAAAGATTATTCCTAAAGACTGTCAAACTGCTTCTTCTGGTGACCACATTTCTTATGGAAAGCCTAATTAGAGGTTCTAGCCCTCAAGTGGTATCAAATACTTGCTATGCCAAGAATTTCAAATTGGTTTAAGGTAGTTTACATAAAGAGGATTTAGTCCCAGGAACTCATTGCAGCTTCCTTGGTTGTTGTGACCATTCAGTAACACCACTGCAAAACTACATCATGATGATGGAAGATGAAGTCAAACCTCTTGATCTCTTCACAGAAGTAAGCAATCTCATTCACTGCAATGGTATATTCTCACCAGAAAGGCAAGTCAGATTTTGAAAGATCTATTTCAAAGCAATTTCAAAAGTAACTCAAACGCAAATCAACATTGTAAATTCTGAGCCCAATGCTGCTGAGAGAAGTCTCACTGTATAAACCTCACAGAGTGTTTGTACAATTGAGCTTGTCAAAGATAAGTTCTTGAGTATATTATTAAAGAGTGGGTGTTGGGCCTTGCATACTGTTAGTACTTGAAACAAAATTCAATCTTTGACAAATTCTGAAGATGTTCAAAAACACTGGTATAAAAGAAGAACTGAGGTTACTTAAGAACTACAAAAAACAAGAAAGTTTTTTGAACATAGTCATTCTTTTTTCATTCTTTTTAACATTTATAAAAAACTACTGTTTTTCCTCGTCTTTGCTTAGTGCTAACCCCCAGACAGGAGTAAGTCCTTGACTAAAATTATATCCCAAATTTTATTTATTTTCAGGGTAGACCCAAGAAGACCCAGGATATTAGAGAATCTCTTATGAAATTGCAGAACAGATAATTCCGCTGAGTTCTTCCTTTGCACAAGCAACAGAAAGAGCATCATCTAGAATTGGAAATAATAAGACAATCAGATCACCATTATTAAGTTATGACATTCAAAAATAAATTTCACCTACAAAAAAAGAAGTGAGCAGAGGAAGCATCTGAAGGACTTTGGACAGCATGAGGCATATACAATCTCTGACATAATAGAGATTGGAGAAAGGTAAAACTACAGCTGTTTCAGTAATGTCTTTGCTCTTCTGCAGAAGAAAAGGACATACAGAAAAAAGCTCAATTATCCTTATTATGTTTAAAGAAGTCTATTCTTGATGTCTGTCTTGCTCATTCGAATACACACTGTAATGTGCTGCACAGTGGGAAACTCTGGGTCCCATGGATTTTCCATGACTGAGTAATGAGAAATATTTTAAAAACCATTTGCACCTTTCTTCCACCTTCCAAAAAAAAAAAAAAAAGGAAAGAAAAAACTTACATCTCCCATTTAGATTGTGTGTGTCCATGAAAGAGAAAGCTTCGTCACAGTTGGTGCCTTGCTCAGTGTAGCTTTTATCCATTGAATTCACCATCACTGTCATTTCCTGCCGTGTACTACTCAATGTCTCTTTCCGCTTTTTAGCCAATTTTCTTAAGAAATGAATGTTGAGGAAAAAAAAGGAAAAAAAACAACACTCAGTGACCAGACATAGTCTTCATGTTGTTTAGATCAGTATTGTAGTTTGTAACCACATTATTAAGCAACATATTTACAATTATTCCTGCATTTCTGGAAACTTAAATTTATTTCACACTCATGTCTTTCAACGGCATCTGATAATCAAAGGACAGTTGCTAATGCCCTGATGTATGGTGAACAGCACCTTAATCCTTGGGGACCACCACTGAATTAAAGGGCACTACTTGGATATAAAGGTCATATGGGCTACTGTATCAGAGGCTACATCTGTTTAAACACATAAATAACAATGATAGGAGAGAAGATTTCACTGGAACTGACAAACCAGTAACAATTCTCACTTCACATGAGTAGAACTGTCTGGAGCTGTTTCATTGAGACACTATATATAACACAGCTAACTGGTTTACATCATACTGTATAGTATATGTTTGATCTCTTAACACACTTTGCGCAAGTGACATTTTAAATTGACTTCCATTTCTAAAGACTATTTTCTGTCACTCTTGATTTCAGGAGAATTAGTCACAAGAGTTAGTTGCTTCTCAGCAGGAGTGGTCTGTCAGAGACAAGATCTTGATTCTGATACTATAATAGTGATTCATTAAGCTATAGAACTGCTTTGGAGGCACATACCTCTTTTTTCCAGATCTGTCTGTTTCTGTCTAAACTAAAATCTCACTCTGTCTCCCCAGAGTTATGCTTAGCTACCATCACAAAATAAAATGTCCAAAACTCTTTTTTTTTTCTTCAAGCCCTGTGATCCTGATGATGGTGGATCCCACGCCCATTTGGCTTGTTTCCCTGGCCTGCAACTCTGTCTTAGACCAAGCCTTTCCCCAAGTCCTTGCCTACAGCCTTAACTTAAACTTTCCAGATTCCTTCTGTATAGTATCTTCAAGGTATGGGTTTTACACAGAAATAACTGCTCCACAGACTTTGATCTTCTCGTATCTGTTGGTTCAATGACCTCTCCTCTGTGGAAAACAGAATGAGCTAGCTCATATCCATCCACCAGAAAGATCTTTTAGATATCTTCAACCAGAACTTACAGGAGCTTATTATCTCATCTGTGTTTCCTTTCACTTCTAGAGGTCTACGGCATCAAGTATAATCAACTTGTGCTAACTCTCAGAACCTTTCTCTTTGTTAACTCTCATTCAGTATGAAAAAATGATTCCCACCACAGACAAAAATTTTATACCAGCCTCCCCTAGATTTTCAAACAAGCACATGTTTGTCTCCCCTCGTGTTGCACGTGAGGAGCTTTCTGTAAACCTCCCTACCGATAGTTCACTACTCTGCTTCAAATCACTGCCTGCAGACACAGTTTGCAAAGTACCGATATTACTGCTCTCTATGCTGATCAATATTACCTCAGAGTCTCCCCATGTTCCCCATCTATCTACCTGTTGCCCCTTATCCGACCCCTAGATAACAAGCCATTTGGGCAGGAGTTACGGTTGTGTTCTGTACCGATGTAGTACCAAGCTCAGCGTTATCTTAGTCCATCACTAAAACTCAAAAGGCCTTTGAAACGAAAGTCTTGCTGTTAATAGAAGTAGTAATAGTAAGTGCAGGCATGGTATTGGGTCATTGCACACAAAAGTATTAAGGGTCACATTTGCCCCTCAGTAAGCTGCTGGTTTGCCACTCCATTCATGAGGGCATGTCCCTATGACTGAAAGCAATTGAAGTACTCTGCCTTAAAAACCTGCTACAGTACCTGCAGTAATGAGTAGTGTGTACCCCTTTGCTCATCCCAGCTCAGAAGTAACTTGCGTTAGCTTGAGCCCCCATGAACACACTCTAGATTGCGACTGATGCTGAGAAGAAGAGTGCTGATGGTCCGTTGGATGGCAGCCACTTGTGGGACTCTGTACTACACTAAGCATTTAGATGTGCAACAAAAACTCATCCATAAATTCTCATTATTAGGGATTTCAAAATTCACTAATGATAATATTACATTCCAGCTAAGAAAGTGTGTAAGACAAACAGTAACAAGTCACATCCTTTCTGTAGATGAAGTTTAACTCCTGATTTTGTAATTTGGAATATCATTGCTGGACAGCAAAAATAACTCATAAACAAAGGTTTTGTTTCTAAATTTTGATTTAATTTTAATTTAAGGAGATTAAATGGAGGAACTTAACAAGTCCCTTTATGATCAACACTAATTTACTTTGTAGACTTGATAACAAAACTGGTTCTTTATTACTTCACAGTGCATACATGCAGACGGGACCATTAGATAATCTAGTCTGAACTCTTTTATATCAGAGACAGTAAAATTTCACTCAAGTACCATAAAACAAACCTTTTACATCTTTGCATCCTTCAATCTCCCCCCTCCTTCATATCTAATTGTAATGAATGCATAATATATTATTTAAAGTAGAATCTGAGATGTATCTCCTAATGCACGAACAACTTCATGGAAGTCCTTTATAAGGACAGCCTTATCAAAGTGATAACATGAAATGGATACATTTTTTCCCCCTTCCACCCTTAGCTCAGATGGCAACACACTAAGTGATGCATGGCTCCTCTTCTGATCCTCTTTAGCCTTAAGCTGAAAGTACATACAGCTACTCCCACCACCTGCCAACCACTAGGCGATTCCCAGCTTAGCTGGGTGGTGAAACCAGAACCTGAACAGTGACAATGACAGCACCCACAGTGTGGTCACTGAAACTTCATCCGTAAGGCACATATCATACTTATTTTATTTCTTGGCTGTGCAGACCATAGGAAAGTACTTCAGGACAATTCAGCACTAGAGCAAATGCTTCAAGAAGGCATGCAGAAGCAGCTTTTCTTCATGAGACTTCTCTCTCTTCAGGCTGGAATCGGCAGCTTCTCTGTAACCAGCTGTCAATTCAATTAGCTATCTAAACACTGCATACTCACCAAAGCCAGGAAACTGCAGTATACAGTGGCCTTTCCTTACCCATCAGTGGACCTGTGAGTACTATCTCTATTCACAAAACCTTTAATCACTGTCAATCTCACAAGCTCAGCACTTTCTCCAAGAACTCTTGCATGTGAGCAATGTACTGGTGAACAGGTAACAACTCTTCCTTAACAGTTTTTTAAGGAAAAGTTACTAGGAGAATTGCCCTGGGCAACGTTATAGTGATACTGATCCAATATCTGAAAATCCACAATGTGGTAAAATATATGATACCAGCCACTCAGTGGGATTACAAAAAAACCCATGCTCTGTAGAGTGCACATCTCAAGCACCTGCTGTTATGGGGAATGTCCTTTAGTTTACAGTAAAAATTGTATCCTTCCCAAGGAAAGCCAGAGTTCTTGCTTACTACACCAAGAACATGAAGCTCAAATTTTATAAAAAGTCAGCTAATTTTCTTAAAGAAATTACACTAACATTTTCTCATTTCCTTCATTTTTGGTTTTGGTCCCATAATCAAGCTATAGCAGATTGTTTTTATGACAGTAACAACTGTACAGTACTTTTCAATCTGAATCTAATTCTGGAAATAGGTCTTGTGGGAAAAGTTCAAATCTGAAACAACTGTTACAGGAAGAGAGCGATACCAGCCAGACTTTTGTACTGCGAACAAAAACACCCACTGGACTTAGTCAAGTAAACTTTAGCTGAATATAACATTTTTTACATCTGCAGTTTTCAGATACTGCTGAAAGTGTTGCAGTGCTGCAGTCTCTGCAACTCATCGTTCCTTGGATCTCTCGATCCCTGGGAGGCTCTAGCTATACAAGATTTAAGAAACTCGTAAAACCATGGTACTTCACATCACCGTCACCACTCATGCTCTTAGATTTGAAATAAATTTGGGAGGAAGAAAAGACTTAAATATTTGATCTTCTTCACTCATGGAAAAGACATTTCATAGCTACTCTCTGATGTTTCCTCCTTCTTAAAGGAAAAGAGATCGACAACCAAAGGAAAAAATAAAACAGATGGAAGCTCCCATGATGATTACCTAGGATGAAATTTTTATGTAGGGAACAGCTTATCACACAAATAGTGTTACCATCACTATATGAGGAAAGAGAATATACTATACCAGTCTCAGAAAAGAGGAGCCTGATATTCAGAACAATCTCAAGACTAGCTAGGAACTGTTCTTTAAGGCACAAGAAATTGCGAGAAGTGAGCTAGTGCAATGGTAAAAATATGGCAAAATGCAGAGCAGACAAACATACAGACTCCCCCCAAAAAATTGTGTGGGATTTTGACTATATGAGGAAAGAGAATATACTATACCAGTCTCAGAAAAGAGGAGCCTGATATTCAGAACAATCTCAAGACTAGCTAGGAACTGTTCTTTAAGGCACAAGAAATTGCGAGAAGTGAGCTAGTGCAATGGTAAAAATATGGCAAAATGCAGAGCAGACAAACATACAGACTCCCCCCAAAAAATTGTGTGGGATTTTGGGTATCGTTTACTCTGTTCTGTTACAAATATTAATAAAATCAGCCTAGGAAAATAATAAGCTAAAGACTTCATCACAATCTGTCCCCATTTTATCTGCCACCATGAAACTCTTAAACGCTGCACCCTCTCCAGTACAGTCCCTTCTAGTTGAAAGGATCACCTTGTAAAACTTCTGCAAGCCTGACTCAATACCTTTCTCAAAATCCTCCTTCTCTGTGATTTCTCTCTCAAACCCTCCAACAAACCAATGCCAAAAACTGTTAAGTTGCTGCCACATTATCAGCCTCTATTTATTTCATTTTCCATCTACTTACCTGTACCCATCTTCTCTGTCCTGTCTTGACTTAACTAACAAGCTCTCTGGGACGTAGCTTGCCTTTTCCCTTCCTGTTTACAAAGCACTAGGCACAAAGCACGAGGCACAATGGGACACTACCATAGTTAGAGGAAAATTAAAAATTTTTAATTAAATAAAATAATTAAAAAAAAATGGTGACTGGGGCTGATAACTGTAATCAACTCAGGCTCTGAAAGAAATATGCCTTCCATTTTAATTTAGGAACAGTGAGAAAAGCATATTTATTTGAATCAAGCAAAAGCACTCACTTTCTTCTTCCCAATTCCAAACTGAATAGTACTCCCCTTTTTGTATCAGTATGCCTCCTTTCTTCCAAGCAAAGAAAGGAGAAACAAGATGCTGCTACTTTCCACAGCTCCAGCAACACACTACCATCACCAAGATACTAATAAACACAGTGAGATGAAATTTGTAATAGTGTTGCTAAAGGAATTGGGCTGAATTTTTTCCTTTAATTTATTCAATGAACTATTGCACTTATTGTAACTTAAGAAAAAATAGCTTCTTCTTACATACATATTGTTTCAAATTTTACTTCTCTATTTGTGGAGAGGTCACACAAATGGTTCTGATAAAGAAAGGACTGGGGGCTTTAATGCAACGCTCTGGTGTGGTGCACTTGTAGTTACAAAAGCTTTTAACAGTTTGCTCACCAAACCCCTGAAAGAATCTAAACTATAATCAGAAAAATCCTTTAGTAAAATAATTGCTGGTTAAAAAGATACAATACAAAATGTAGGACTAAATAGTCATTTTTCACAACAGAGATACATTACTAGTGGGTATCCTACAAAAGTGCATGTTGGGATTTGTGCTATTCACCATATATACACTGATCTAGAAAAGGGGTGAACAACATTGTTGTCTACAATGTTTTTTGGACAACACAGAATTTTTAATTGGTAGTAAAAATTAGAAATAGGGTTAAAAAGTTACAAATTTATCTCATGAGGTAGAGTGACTGGATATTCACTTAAGATAAAATTCAGTGTTGACAGAAGTCATGCATATGGGAAAAAATAATCCTAACTATATACACACAATATCGGGTCTAAATGACTTCATAAACAACAGAAGAAAGAAAGCTGGTAGTCACTGATTCTCTGAAGACAAAAGTTCAGTGCTATGTATAGTCAAAAAGGCAAAAAGAAGTCAGAAATTATTCGGTAAGGAATAGAGAACAAAATGGAAAATGTCATTAAGCAACTGTATAAATCTATGGAGCTCACACATTTTGAACACTGCATGCAGTTCTGCCATGTGCCTATCCAAAAAAGATTTTCTCAAGCTAGAGAACATATACAGAGAGGTGATGGGAAGACCAAAGGAACAGATCCTACCAGAAGAGCATAGATAAGGAGTCCCCAGTTTAAAAAAGAGGCAGTTGAACTAGGAATACGATAAAAGTATATAAAAAAGAAAAGCATGGAGAAAAGTAAGAAATTAAGAAAGAATTACTATTTCTCAACAATATAAGAGCCAGAACCAGAGGGTATACAGAAAGTTTTTTACGTATAAAAGTAAGTACTTTCACACAAACCAGATAATTATGGAACACATCACCGCAGGACTCTAGAGATACCAAAAGTATATATCAGTAAAAGAAAAATTGATTAAGGGCTGAGCGGAGGACAGTGAATGCATTACCTTATCTTCGCTCTGTTCCTGTATTCATCTGAAGGTTTGTTACTGGCCACTGTGACAGACATGATGTTAAGTCTGGTGGACTTTTAATCTAAAATTTGATGCAATTTTTTATGATATTAAAAATCCCTGCACAGATTATGCAAGAAACAGGATGTAAATACCTCATTTGCTCTTCTAACACTTAGAATTACTCACCTTTTTGCATTGTTTAGGCTACTTATGATATACCAGGCAGGATTAATTAACTCAGAAATTAATTACGTTGCCCATCTATTTTGGCTGTCTATGATACGCTAAAAGAAGACTCATAATTATTTCGGGGAAAATGCTTTAATCTGAAATCATTTAACGAGCATCACCGATTCAGCAACACTCAGTCTGAAGATGTAATTTAATAAAAGCTCTCCACAAGAAGCGTGTAAGAAAGTCTGCAAATGTAACTGACTTAACCCCTGTTTATTGTCTTTTTATACATTTTTCATATTTATGTTGTAATTATTTTTTCTTTAACAACAAAACAGTCCTTTTCAGTAACTGTGATTGTTTTCCCGTCTTCAGCAATGGGTCCTCTAAGGCAGACACAAAAACACACACCACGCATCATTGTGAGAATTACATGTGTACGATGGAGTTCAGGTTTAGTCTACCACCTCTGGTTTGCAATAGTACACATTTGCTAACATTGGGTGTTATTCTAATCTGCATTAGAAAATTCAAAATACTACTTTCTATTTTTTAGGATATCCTTTTAGGGCATACCTTGAATCTCCAATGCCTCATCTGTATTCTTTATGCTACTTTGCATTGTTAAAAAGTCCTATTCAACCAAAATGGTAAATTTCTTTAGGTGTTATTAAATAAATATCATTATAAGTAATTTTATTCTGCTTTATATTTCTTATCAAAACAGCAACACTCTGCACGGAACTCTTTCTATGTCCCCTGAATGGACTGAGACACAAATATGAAGCAGTTGAAATCAAGTGAGGAAGCGAAATAGAAATAGTATGGCATTAGTGATAGTGAAGTTCCGCTCATAGCAAACTTCTGTCGTTCAATTTCACATTTATATGCTTTATATTGAAATGTAATATGCTCAAGAATGCAGTTTCACAGTGACATTAAACTGTGTACTGTCAACACGCTATTAGACAGGAAATAAAGTTAGGAGAAATATTTTTAAAGGCACTATGTTTTGCAGCAAGAACTAGCGAACACTTAATAAAATGCTTTACAAGTTGTCCCCACTTCAGGAACTAGCATTTCTAGAGAACAGGCACAGGGAAAGTAATTGTCAAGAGAATTAAAAAAGAAAAAGATAGGCAGGATCCCACTGAATTGTGTTGTTCCTTGCTTAGGATCTCTTACTATGCAAACCTGTATTAATTATAAAATTATTCTTTGTCCTAGGAAGTCCAACATATATTTTGTATTGACATCACAACAAAGTAAAGCTACAACAGTATGGAAGACCGAAGTAGATATTATGAATATTTGACTATAGCTAAGGGTGCATAAGCCCTTTTACCTGACTATACAAAGGGGTTGTTTATTATAATTTCTTTTAGGTGCCTTCTCTTTGTTTTAATTATCAACTTCCCGCTTCACAGCAAGTGCTAACATTATTCATTTCATTTTTACTGTGCTCTTGCATTCTCTAATAAAGACAAAAGAATGATTTAAAAATGCAGTGACGCTGCTCGAATTTTGAAAACAGTGTTCCCGATACCATAGGATTTCATTTTTCCCCCTTTCATTCACTGTGGCTTTCATTTTTGCCACAGAGACTTTAGAAGCACTTTCAGTAACACCAAAACTAGTACTGGGAGACCAAGAAGGCATCCCAATACTAGCAGGACTGGCTACAAAGGGAAAAGGAGAAAGGAATAAAAGGTGGGGGGGAGGATTCATTTAACTTACAGAATTACAAGAATTGAGCGCAAAACGAGTACAAACTTTTTAAATGAAGATGGAGGTTAATGAAAATGGTTTTGATTTATACCAGCATAAACAAAAACAGTTTTGATTTTCTGTGTTTTTTACTTGCCTTTTTACTCATTGCATATTAGAACTTTAATGGTCTTTTTGCACTTTGTTGTTATTAGTAGATTGGTTCGTTAGCATCACAAAGCAAAAAGATCAAAGCAAAAAGAAGTTATTTGGCTACATCCCATTTTCAAAAAATCAGCGGTAGCTCATAGGTAAAGTATGGCATGACTTAAGAAACAGTGGATCAGAAAAGAGAGAAAGAAAATATGGAGAGGAATGAGAAATGAGAAGGAAAAGATGATGGAAAAGTAAGATACAGCTGCAGTCACAGACACACAGCTCACCTACTCTTGCTGCTAAGCGTTCTTTCTTGAATTCAGGTATTCAGTACATGCTTTGAAATTTGCTTATAGTGACATCTTTAAAAACTCTGCTTATTCGTTTCTTAGCTTCTGCTTTGTATGAATTCCTACATCAGGTTTTCTGAGTTTCTGCAAGTGAGGGTTATGGCATCAAACCCAAGAACACCTCAGGTCAAAGGAGGCATTGCACTGTCAAATTTTCTTTGCTGATGCAGTGGTTGAGGGGGAACACTGGTGACTGACCGACAGTGCAAAAAACCGGAGCTATGTGGTGCGGCAGATTAATGTAACAACATTTATTTGAAATGGGCTGACGTCTTAGCTCATACAGAAAGTTAATTTTGTGGTTACAGTTTAGTTCTTGTTTCTCCACCTAAGAAGATCTTGATGCATTTTATTATGATTGACAGGCTTTTCAGGAAAGGCTCTAGGCTACGGCAGAAAAAAGGAATTTGAGAAGCTTTGGCAGAACTGTATGTCTGCAAAGCTCCTGGCTGCACTATTTCTGGCTCAAGTTAGTCATTGGTCTTGGTCTTCAGAAAAATGCACCCACACACTTTAAAAAAACAAATCCAACACCACCCTCCCCCCAACAGGAGAATAAAACAGTAATGAGATGTGAGCAGCAACATTTTTCAAAATTTACCATTATCTAATTTTGACCATGACCTTGATTATTGTAAGTAATGAATCAGGCAATAAAATGTCCCATTCTACTCAACTCAACTAAGGAAGGAAAAATGAAAAGCCACAAATTCTCTGAATTTGTTTCAAAATTTAACAATTTTGCAATATGAATTTAAATTTGTCTTTTGATTCTTACGATCCCCAAATTAATCAAGAAAATAGTGACTACAATGTTTAATTGACCTATAGGTCCTCCTGAATTGTAAGAGTGTACAAGAAAAATACACAGAATATTAATACCTTTCTTCCCCCACAAATGAATTAAAAGGCAAATGCTTATGAGTCTGTTCAGTTCACTGAAGATTTAGCCGACTGATTTACTTATGTGATTAGAGCAGCCATGTGGAACTACTTGCAGGACAACGATCAGGGTGCCGCTTAGAATATGGCAGAGGCCAAAGTATGACAAATCCTTTACGAGCACAGGGAGGAACTCAGTAGCCCAGCCGGAACACTTGAAGGCCAAAAATCACGGAATGACAACAAACTGCTATGTGCTTGTCCTCTCTTCCCAGGAAGAAAAGAGGACAGCCAGGCAGCTGACAGGTCTGTTATGCTCCAGGAATGCAGGGACCTGGAGCAGCTGGGAGCGGCTAAATCAGGGTAGGGAGATGAGGGGTGAAATGACTGCATTATACCAAAAAATATCACTGTAGTCTTTGACATAGGAGCTGACCAGCACCCATGTCTCTCTTTCAGCTGATGGCCCTGCTCATTAAACCAGTAAGTCACACTTTCTGATCCAGTCAACCTTGAATTACACAAAACAGTGTATTTTTAAAGGTTTTGGAGAGTTCTGACTATTAAAAAACACGTATAACCAACCAGGGGATTAGGACCCTCTGACAGGAAAGGAAATGGACTTTTAAACATTACCTGACTGAGCAGGGAATTGAACCTGGATCTCCCTCGATAGACAAATCCTGACTGAGGAGAGACTAAGAGCTGTGCTTGTTCAGCCTGGAGAAGAGAAGGCTTACAGGGGATCTTACTGCAGTTTTTAGCTACCTAATGGGAGAGTGTAAAGGAGACAGAGCTAGACTCTACACCCATGGTGAAAGAACAAGACACACTAGACACAAGTTGCAACTCAGGAAATTCCTATTAGATCTTAGTAAAATTTTGTCACCATCGGGGTAGTCAAACAGTGGAGCAGGTGCTCAGAGAGGTGGGATCTCCATCTTTGGAGATACTCAAAACCCTGCTGGACAATGTCCTGAGCAACTCGATTTAGCTTAAGTGTGCTTTGAGCAGGAGGTTAGAAAAGATGCTCTCTAAAGGTCCTTTCCGATCCAAATTATTCTAGAATTCCGATTAAATGTTCTGGTAATAGGGCTTTTTTCATAAAAGGAAGACATAGGGATTTAAAGAATTACAGATTTGAACACAATCCTCAACTGTGCCCCTTCTTTGGAATAGTCCTGCACGTGAGATGCACAGTTAGAACCAATACAGGATAATACTAGCAAAATTATATACAGTCAAATAATTAAATATGATGATAGATACAGATTCTTTTTAGTTATTTATTTCATTTTTTTATCATTTTTTTTCTGCTGCATGTACTAAACCACCTTTCTAACTTAAGGAGCAAAGATTGTGTAAATATTTTTATCAATAAAGTTTTTTCATTAGAGAGCTAGTTATATTCACATTGAGCTGCATAATGAGAATGTGATAATTTTCCATGAAAAAAGGCAAATTATATTTTGATTTTCTAATACGGTATTAATAATATACATGTTCTCATTTTAATGAAGAGGAAATGTTCCATTTTCCATTGTGTTTGATTTGTATTAATTTCTGCTACATTAATTGTACATAAACGTAAAATGACATTACACTACTTTACATGGTTCCTATTACACTATTTCAACTTTATTGAAATGAAGTATTTGAAGTTTCTGAAGAGACCCTTTTCTGAAATGTATGGTCACAGGAAAATTCCACACCTGACCTTTCCTTTTGCCTGAGGATACTTTTTTCCCCACAAAAATTTCATTTTCTTAGCTAACTCTATTAAGAACAGTAAATGAAAATTTACACAGAATCTGGACTTTCTCTTTTATTAGCACATATGCCATTTTACTTATATATAGTTAACAAGAATACCTAGGTTCTTTTGTATGCAAATGAATATACATACCTAATGTCGTTTTAAGAGATAAAACTTAAAAGGAACAATTTAGATGAATGAAAGATGTGTATGTCATATCAGGTTCACAGAGAGATATATGTCCTTCACAGCATTGTGTAGATGGGTATTAAAGACTCTGCACATGGTACAAGAATACCGTATTTAAAACATATTGTTTAAAAGATATATTTTGCATTTGACATTGCAAGTCTTCCCCTTTGTCTCAACAGCTTTTCTTTTTCTTCTTTTCCCTCAACATATTATCATATGATCTGAATAAAGAACTAAACAGATAACACTGGGGCCTACTCAGGAGGAGGTAGCTGTGTGATGTGCAGTGCCAGACAACATGAACATGAAAGCTTTTCACAGAAATACGTTCATGACAGATTTTGAAATTCTCTTCCTGAAACTAATTATCATTTTAGAAAAGGCTGGCTAATGATGAAAGAAAACACCTTCTTATCCCATAGCTGTCAGTTTTAAGCAGAGCCTCAAACTCCCAGGGGTGGTGTGCACCATAGGTGCCCAGAATCCCTCTGCTTTCACAAACCGAGACAAGAGGCAGTGTTAAACTGATGCAAATTTGTTCTGGGATGATTGTCCCCACACCAGATTTTCACCACATTTTCAGAGGTGTTCTTAGTGCGAGGAATTACAGAGCTATATGGCAGATGTATCTATTATGCTGTAGTTTCATCATCCTCTCTGCCCACTAGCCTCTCTCTTTGCGATTTGCTATGATATTCTAAACTCCTTAAGCATGGCCAGGCAAATGTCTTTCTTTGAAAGTGTATCTGCCACATAAGCGGTTCCTTCCACAAATAGAAAATCCCTAGTCCCACAGTGCATCACGACCTGAGGCTAACCTGGGTACGGGACAGGTATTTTCTACATGAAATAACTCGTTACTTTCACTATGGGGTTAGAAAGTTTGTCTTGCAAGTCCCAGCAGAGGAAGCAGATTCCCAGATTTCTACAGAGGCTAAGAAGTTACTTCTAGGCTTGCACAGGCTCCAGTTAATAGAAAGCCATAGTAACTGTGACATTTTTAAATATAGGAAATATTTTTCCCTCAAGGTATTTATGTCTCTGCATAGCTCTCTTTCTCACTGGACAGAAACTAAGGCATTTGGCTTTATCAGTATAAGGACATAAAATACAGTCAAAATAAATTGTTTAAAGTTCTCCAAAACATTCCTTAAAGTAATTATCTTTAGCATATTTGCTATTTAAATATATGTAAAGTTATTGTATATATTGTATATATTATATACATGCATGTATATATGTAAATATATAACTAAATATAGGTAGTGGTGTAGTGCAGAACCAAAAGCAAAGGTTTTGATAGGCTTAATCTACAATACAACTCACTCATTGGCTTGCTGCTCCCCAGTAACAGAATACAAAACCGCCAAAGACTTTTTGTTGATGAGAAATTCCATTGTATTAGTACAGATGTTCTGGCAGACAGATAAGCATCCTGAGCTAGCTCCTACGTAAGTCCTGCAGTGGGAGGTACTTCTTCAGTTCCTGGGTATATTGCCTTCTACACAAGACAGCATTCCTTGCTCACGCTGACTTTTGAACCACAATCCTATGCTTCCTCACTTGAATAGATAATTTTTGCCTCTTTGTATGCCAATACAGGCAGCAGCCTGCACTACCTACACTCCATTTCCATCATGTGCCTTTCACTTTTTCAAGCAATTCCCTCCTTCAAGACTTTTGTAATATTCAATACACCTCAGCAGTTCAAAATATGTAACTGCATAGGGTTTTAATCAGCCTTTTAGAGGAGTCCATCTTCCTTCTCTTCCACAAGAAGAAATCTGTCTTGACAAAAGTCACTGACTAAAAACTCAGAATAGGCAATACTCAGTCATATAAGAAAGAAACTCATTTTTTCCTAAGGGATCGCTGAAATTGGGCCACCCCCTTAAGGTGGATAGAATAACTCATGGGATGCATGAAGATATACCTGGAGCATAGTGTTCTTGGTAGTACACTAATTTAATAGCGCTCTGTGCTCACTGGGAGAATGAAGGCACTAAGCAGTGGTTCTCCAGCAGCATGTGGCTCGTAAACCATTCAAGCAGTCTCCCAAGCCATGGGTATATCATCTAATTGGCAGTGGAAGTGCAGTGGCAGATGGACTGCTGGTAATCCAAAGCTGTGACTACAGGAGGAAGCGGTCCAGCTGGGACCTTGTGAGGCTGATACTATTTGGTCAGTCTAAGATGCAGCTGCACCCTCAATCCAATCTTATCCCATGCAGAGGAATGGGGCTTCTGGGAGAAACTGTCATCTGTCCCCTTTATAAACAGCTAATGAAGTTGTCCAGCCCGTACTTCTCTCTTAGCAGGTACGTGTGTTGGGGTCTTATGTTCTATAGTCAATGGCTCATAATGAAGATGTTAATGTGAGGCTTGAATGGCAAGGAAGGTTGATTAATCCACTTTAGGGGCTCTTTATACCACTGAGGAAAGGGCAGCTGAGACAGCCGCATACCATGGTGGCTTTAGATGACAATATTGCAAATACATGTATTTAGATCCCTTCATTTCTAATTCTGGCAAACTTGAACCTATTAACACCAAAGGCTTTCTTAATAAAAAGATATAAGAAAGGTGTCAAGGAAAGCTTATCTGAATCTTTCTAATACAGTTTCATCTGAAAAAAATCAGTGTTATAGCCACAATAACTTTAACATTTGAAAAGAATGTTAATTAATGATTGCATATAATATGGGATTTTCACTCAGAGCTTTGCTACCCACAAGCAGTATGATAATCCAAAGACTGAGGAATCGAAAGTTTTGCATGGAACCACGCTACCTTTAAGTCTATACCTCTGTCACAGAAACACAAAGAGAAAATCAATGCCTTGTGCTTCTTCTGAAATCTAACTCTAAATTCTGTGAAAATACACTTTTAAAGACAGAAACAGATCTTTTATCCTCGGAAAAGGAAAAATCTCAAACTTCTGAACAGAGCTTGCATGGTAAAATTCCTTTTGAGCAAACAGAGTAAAAGCTATAAATAATGTCATAGCCCTTCTCCTGATGAAACCATCCATTACAAGAATACTATATCTATTAACGTGAGTTGCTAGGCACTGTGCTGTTCTTCAGAAGGCAACAACCCCAAACAACTAAAATACTACTTCATCATTAAAAATATCAGTCCGTTGGAATTTGCAATTTTAACAGTAATGATAGCTGCTGTTCTTACAATACACAGCCCAGTATTTCAAATATATTGGAATATTACAGTTTGCAGTAGTGATGTAATACAGTAAGTATACTGAGTTTTATAGAGATACACAGACTTGTCTGAAGTCTCGCAGGGAAGTGGCAATGAAGCCAGAACTACAGGTTTTTGTGTTGAAAATAACAAACTATTCCTTTGCACTCCTCTAATAATAACAAACAATGATGAAGTTTCTAAGATATAATGTGGTAGTGCTAAAATTAACTCTCCAACTCATTATTTACAGAGAAAGGATGTAAACTGTGACAGCTGCAAGGAAAACTGCTCTTTCTTTATTAAAAGAAAAAAAAACAACCAAAAGAATTTGATAATGAAGAAAGCAGTACCTCTGTAGCAAAACTTAAGAGTTCCATAAAAATGATTCTGCACCCCTGAAGAATTTAATGGTTAATAATATTCTTTCTATGAGTTTATTGAATAATATAGCTAGCACAGAATTCTCTGTTAAAGCTCTACATGATTTGAGAGATGGTACTTGAGAGGGAGCGTCTTAATGCCTGTAACAAACCACAGGTTAGGTCAGGAGACAGGTCTGAGTAGGACTCCCGTTAACAGAAATTAGAGGGAGATATTAGCAGGATATTAACTTGCAAGACATCACTACCAGTCAGTAACATTTGGAATACGTGGATATTTTATCCTCCTAGAGAAACTGCTGAAATATTTTTCTGCACTTACTTAAAAAAAAAATGCCATGAGTAGGAATGCTTCTAAAACACTACAGTATTTTCTGTGGAACAGGTTCTTCTAATGTTTTGGCGCAACTGTTGGTGTATTTTCTACTGAATTAGGGTAAGTAATCCATAATATATTCATTATTGCTATTTAACTATACAAAAGCATCTGAAAATATCTATGGTGTTTGTGATTGTTTTCTAAAGCTAAAGAAATATCAGTGCACCACTACAAATATAGCACATTCATAAACCAGAACCTGGCAATTTAACATACTGTTTGATTCAAATTATAACAATTCTAAGATCAGATGTCAAACAAATGTTTTTACTAGACTGACATTTCCTAGCCTATCTAGACAACTTGTTAAAAAGGTGTATCTTTCAAAGGAAATTACAAGACTCCTTACAGTTGACTTCAGTGGAGAGTTAAGTGAACGAGGACTTCAGAATGGTGCACTCCACTTCTGCAAAAAAGGAAAAAAGGAGTGCTGCCTCTTTCAAGGAGCTAACAGGCTTCCCTTTGCTAACTTTCACTTGTGTGAGACCAAATGTAAAAACAGGATCCCTACTATGTCCATTAAACTTAGTCACTTAGTAAACTTAGTTATGGAATCCTCTTAATGAAAAGATGACCTAAGTGCTGCACCATGGGTACTTACAAAAGCTTTATATTGAACCGCAAGTCACTGCATGGAATGACAATTACCCTACATCGGGGGGTAATTTTTAACAGTCACTAATAACCTTCAAGCTTACAAACACTGGATAAAAATAGTATTGTGCTAGTTTCTTCAACAGCAAGGAAAAAGCTAACTTGAAAACAGGTGAGTGGACATCTGTGCAATTAATTAGGGACACATGTTCACTACTTAAATAGTGTCTTCCTTCAAAACACTGTTAACACTATAAATAACTGTAAGTAAATAAGAGTGGGCAATGACATTGTAATAATATTTTAACATAGGTGAATTACAGGTGAGGAGACTCTATTTGACTTTAGATGAGAAGTTATGGTAACAACAAGCTAGATAAACAAGAGTTTTCCCAAAATCCAGACTCAGAAATGCAGGCTGAAGGAGATACATGGACATCTGGTTCGGACACTTGGACATAAGTTTGGGTTGAGCTTTAAGTGGCAGTAGAACAGTATTTCCTCTACTATGACAGCTGATTTCAGAAATTAGGTAAAGTTTCTCAATTACTGCCATTTGCAGGTAAAACTGAAAAAAATGGCTTACTCTGCCAGAAGCAGTCAGAAATGTTTGCATAATTTGGAATATCTTTTTTTACATACCAAAATAGCATATGGATAGGAGTGTATTAATATTGTGGCCTGCATCTGCTAAGGACATCTTATCTCCCCTCTGCAGTTCCAGCCCGAGTTTGTCTCTGCCACTTCTTTCAATTTTTTTTCACCAGTGATCTACGAAGTTCGTGTTCCTACGCAGCATGAGACTCTAATGCTATTTTTCCACTTTATTAATATCGCTCTTTTCACCTGAGGAGTTTTAAATATTTCATGGAGTTTTACTAATTAAAACTTACATCACTCTCTGTGAAATGTGTATGGTAGGGGACAGACAGCAACCACTTCACTCACCAGTAAAATGGATCTTGGAAGGAAGTTAGCAGTAGGCTGTCAGCAATGTTACTCTTTACACAGAAAGTGGAGAAGACTATTGCATTCGGCCGACAGATTAAAGGATTTCAGTAGGATGAATGTTATTACCTAAATGGAGGGTTGGTCCAGAAAATGGAAGCTTTGCATTTTCAAACAACTTTGTTCATGAGCAGTACAACTAATGGATTAATGTCCTGTGTTCCCTAAGTACTGTGTTCCCAGCTCTCCTTTGGGTCCCCAGCACCTGCTCCCCAACATTTCCCAGCTACCTCTCCTATCTGTATAACTAATTAAGTAGCACTAGTTGCTAAACAGCAATAAGGCTAAAAATAGGATGAAATTTTAAGTGTCTCCAAATCTATGTAACTTCCCCTTTTAAGATGATCCAACAGATGGGCAGAGTGGCCCTCAGCACTGCACTGGGAGAATGATTTGAAACAAACCTGTGGCTTTCAACTTAGTCAAGAATTTCAACTTAGCCAACAGAAGTTTAAATATAACTTAAGCTCGATTCAGGATTATATCTAAAAGTGCTGAACCTCAAGCAATCACGTAGTGACAAGGCCATAAGCAGTTATGGACCACTCTCACTGACAGACTGGGAGCTAATCATGTCTCGCTGTATTTATTATTTTATCCCCTCCGTCCAATGCCCCTCTCTTAACTTACCTTGCCCACTTTTTATGTCTGGTGTTTTGGATTTCAGGTTC
>NW_009193300.1:33086-78579 GCF_000690835.1 Fulmarus glacialis
AACACCTAATGTGAAAGTGTGATGTGGAACAGCTTGAGTGAGGTCTTTATATTTTTTTTACTAGAAATTTTAAATTAAATAACAGGCAAAAGGATCACAATAGAATATGAGGTAAGCTCAGTGCTGTCTGGAGGTCCTCATCGCTCTCCAATGTCTTGAAATGGAAACCAGGGATAGTAATATCTTGTATTATGTATATTAATTTAGGATTTAAATTAGATGGAAATAATCTGACCCTAATGACTTTAGTAGGACATACGGTTTAAGTTTTCTTAGTCAGGGGCACACTAATGCATCAGCTCTTAACTGCTAAAAGTAGTTTGGGGCTAAAAGTGGTTTGGGGCATAGAGAGGTAAGCAGACATATTAATTATGTTTTTATTTCGGCACTGGTCACAACACTTTTCCTTTAACTGCCAAATAAATCGCCATGACTGGCTTAGGTACACATGCCATACTAGTGCACTAAACCAGGTCCTAAGAAACAGGCAGAGTAACTCCTGGTAATTGTATTCAAAGAACTATTTTGCATACATAACCACATCTGAAATACTTTGATCTGCTTCTTGGAAATACTGCATTTTATTACTTGCAGGTACTGCCAACACCACACAAGTTGAGTCATTAAGAAGCGGGAGGTAAAAATAAAAAAAAGAAACTGCTCCGTTTCTTCTTCACTGTGTGCCATCATCACACTGTCTTTCTACTGGTTTCAGAAAGAAAAAGAAGGGGTGTAATGGTTAATCTATTGTTTATTCAAAACCACCAACAGAAGTTAATAGACAGTTATAAACTAATTGAGTGCGTCTGTAGTGCTATCTCCTCATTCATCTTGCTTATTCAATTTAGCTCTGTTAGTGTTCCATATGGTACAGTGCCCCTGCTGCTAGGAACAGTCATTCATTGCAAAAAAACCCCTGTAACAACAGGAAGCCAATAGTTTAACTGTTCCTCTAAATTTGTTTGACAAAACTGACATTTAGTACGCCACGTCACGTTGTCAGTAATCTGCAATTTACCCTTAGGCAGGCAGTGGATGCTCATTTTATTTACCTCTCGTAGTTAAAAGCGTAATTAATATTCCACTCTGAAACAAAGATTAGAGATTTGACAAACATTGCAATTTAAATTCTCCATTATAGCAAACATTAAAATCAAACATCTTTCACACACCCCATTGCATAAAGGACATGTGTAGCTGTAATTTAACTTTTTAGTTTTTAATACCACAAACTAATTTCTGCTGTCAGTTTAATGAGGTGGAAAACACAAATCTTGTTGCTCTCTGTGTGCACAGGCTGGGACAGTTAGACTGCAGAGAGCTTGAATCAGTTTGCTTCACAATGTTTCAGTCAAAATCCCCAGATTATTGTGAGTCTAAAAAATAAAAAGTCTAAGAAACGAAAAGTCTTGACGACTTTGTTTAACAAAAGGCTTCAATAAACAAACACTTCATGAACACCACAGCAGTTTTCTGAATTGCTGTAGCATTGCTGAAAAACTCCGATAATCGCGGTCTGGGCTGTAACTTTGCGGCAGCGCTACCCATAGCACAAAGTCCAGCTAAACTCTCCAAAGATTGCGTAAGGAGGGCATGTTCCCCTTGTCAGTGTCTGACCTCCTGCATCCTGCTTTACACCCAGTCGAGGTTAGGCAGTCATTCAAATAATTTAATCATGGCTTAAAGCAGAAGCAGTTTGCAGCGATTCCTGACTTGGGTCAGCTGTCAGGCTGAAGGCAGGGGCTTGGCTGGCATTTTCTCTGCTACTTTCCCAGTCCCTTTGAGGCCAGGCTGGCATACTCTTCCTCCTCATGCACCTTCGACCTTCGCTCTGTGCCCACAGATTTTACACGTACAGCAAATGCAAAAACAATTGCAGTGCTTTCTACTCACAGTAGTCATGCTCTGTGTAAAAGTCCCATAGCAGGCTGCTTGGTGGCGACTGCATTACAACTGAGTTATTGTGCCAGATTCTGTGACAACAGGGCATATTATCAAACTGGCAAAGTAGGGGGAGCTCTCAGAAAAATAAATGACTGCGGTTTTAACTCATGCTAATTTCACTCGGAATTCTAGCTCCATAAATTCTGTGTGACTGATTAAAATTATTAACATGTAGAACACCTTTAGGCAACCATGCTGGCTCATTAAACATGGAAGCCTAGAATTATCTCCACTGTAACAAATGTGTATGTGAATGTGTGTGTTCCAGAGACGTACATCAGGAATTTTTAATTTTTTTTGAGGAGATTTTCTTCACAGAAGCACTGATAATGCAAAAAAAAAAAAAAAAAAGACAGTATAATCTCAACAAAGAGGCTGCTGTTACTCTCTTCTCAATCCATCCTATGTAGTAACCCACTGACTCCTGACTCCTTCACAAGACTTCATTAGTCATTGCCAACTTCAATCTGCTTCAGTTATTTTGCATTCATCTGCCAAAGGAAAAGCACACTCTCCAGTGATCACAGGCTAAACTGAAGATAAACTGGCTCATTCTATAACACATCAAGCTAACATGTCCTGAACCACACTAGCATCGCAAACCAGGAAAGGAATCTCTGAATATATCTAACTCTGTCACAATATTAAATAAGAGACATGCACATTTCTAAAACTGGGTCTCCAAAGCAGGAATTCAAGTTTTAGATGCAGGAAGGTTAGCGTAAGCACTAACCTCTCTCCTAAATGTCAGAGGATATCTTCTCCTTCATAATGAATGTCTGCATACTAAAAAATCTTAATAGTAGTATTATACTTTAAGAGTGCTGTTGAGGTACAACCTGAGATTCTGTGAACAAATGATTTGAATGTCCCTGTTAAGAGCAAATATTTGAAAAGGTTACAGCAATTGAATGAAAGCTATTTAGATTTTTATTTTATTCAAAATGAGATGCAGGTTATGAAAATGTATAAATCAGGAGATAAGCAGCAAAGCCACAAAGGTCAGAATCACAGCTGTTGATAAAGGGAACCTCATTAATCATAACGTAAGAATTGCCATACTGGATTAGACCTGAGCCCAACTGGTCTTATATCCTGTTTCTGCGAAGTTTGGCATGTTTTATGGAAAAGTATAAGAGATACCATAAAATGCAGTCGTGGAAAAAACTGTTTCCAATCCTCTAGTGGCAAGAGATTGCTCTAAATTTTGAAATAGCAAGTTTTACATGCCTTCCAAAATGCTTTTTAGCAGTATTTACACCTGAATTTTAACAATTTTACCTCTGCATATTCTTCAAATCTACAGAGATGTCCAGCTCACCTTTGAATCTTACTATAATCTTAGCCCAAGCAGCACCTAGTGACAATCAGTTTTATAGTCTAATTCTGCATTATATTAAAGTTTTGCCTTCTATTTTGAGTACAAGATAATTTAAAAACCTGTTCCCTTTATGCTTGCATTAGCTGACTTATAGAGAATAAAAATTCCTGGTACAATCTACAATTTATGAATTTGTTTACTCTTACTGTGCCTATTTTTATCTTTTTCCTTAAATGGTTAATGGCCAATCTTTCAGTCCCTGCTCAGGTACCTTTTCCTGTCTTTAATTATATTCCACGCCTGACTGAAATTTCTCTCCCCCTTCAATATTCTTTTTTGGATGAAGACTGACCAAATTAAGAGCAGTTTTAGAGTTCTAATGCACAACTAACTCTAATGAACATATGCCCCTTCTAGGTTGAATTCTTTCACTACTTTATTCTAGCTTAACTCCTCCATTTTATTATGAGATTGATTGCAGTGCAGACTCTTGAGAAGCTGGCTGAAAGCCTTTTATGTTTCTGAACGGGTCTAACAACAAGGGCTGGATTTTGTAAGAGCAAATTAAGAGAGAAACTTGCACGACAGGAGAATACATTTCTTTCCAAATTCTAATAGCAATGCTTGACTTGACACTGTTAACTTTTCCTCTTTCGGGTAAATGGAAAGCCAAGATGGCCTTCAAGGAAAATCGAAGGGGCACAAGCACACGTTGGTAGCCCTCACATGTAATTAGTGTGCTCCATTGGCTCAGCATTACCATAGCAAGAAGAGGGAGGGACTTCTTCCCTTGGGAGGTCTAGAATGACATAAAATCCATTCCATCCTCGGGGCACCAAATTTTCCATAGACAGGGGAAAATGGGAAAGCCAGACCCACATTTGAAAAGCTAACAAACTTACAGGGAATGCTCACAGTTTCCTCACTTGTGTCAAAACTGAAGTCCCCAAGTGTTAGGGGCTTGTAAAAATCTGTTTTCTATCTGTGGTGGACATGGAGATCACAAGGTTTTCTGTAAACCAGTTAGAGCTGCTTTTGTCTGTTTGCCATCTGAATCTGCCCCCAGGGCCAGGCTAGCAGACTTCAAATATGAAAACTACCAATGTTCTCATTAGGCTCTTTGGGAATACTGTTATGAGGTTTGCTCTGTGTATCACAAAAATCACCTGCAATTATTTTGCCTGGGCTTTGCATGACCCTCCCCGTCCATAAACTTCTTCCCTCTGATCATGCTACAACAGGCTAGAGAAACCAACACAGGTTGTTTCACTCAGTCAGGACTTTTACGTAGCTTCATGAGAAGAAGAGGAGAAAAAACACATTGGACGCACTTACCAGTTGTTTTTTTTCCCTCACCCTACTTCTAAGAGAGAAATTAAATATACAACAATTGCTGTGGCAACGGAACAGCAATAATTAAATCCCTGGCATTTTCATGCTCTTCTAAGTGACACGCTCTAATCGAGAGACCTTTAACTTCTGTGAGAATGGTCTTCAGAAGAGACAAAAGCGACTGTGAATAAAACATCCAGTTTGAAGGTTCCGCTTGAAATGCTCCTATCTTTGAATGATGTTGAAGGTTTGTTTCGACATTTGCACTCTAAATGCTGAGATGAAATTTATGAAGAACAGTCTGGTGGATTCTAATTAACACAAAGTTCTTTTTTTTGCCTAATTTAAACATCAATAACAAAAGCATGTCTTATTTCCTGAGGCATTCAAGAAGTTCTTGACTCTACCTGTGCCACTCTTTTGAGGTACAATCAACAGAAATCACAGGAGTTCGAGAAATTATAGAATTCTTACTGATCGTGTCTTTTTAGCCTAGTCTGTGGGAATCTACCATCAAAACATCCAGCTTGCTTTCTAACTGTGAGCCATTGCAAATGTTTTGCTAAAACTGACAAAACTAACTTAGTTTTCTAATCTTTTGCCATAAAGCTGCTTCTCAAAGAAGCAATTTTCTCAACAAGGAAAATGTCACCTAATATAAACTCCATTTAGGAAACTGAAGTTCATTATACACCTAAAATGAGACTGTATCATATTATACAGAGTATGCCATCATTATGTCCACAGATGACTAGGTAAGCAATTAAATGTGAAAGCTAACTGAATAAACAGAGGAATTCATTTTTGGCAGTCTAGATCACAGCTAAAAATGTCTTTTTTCTGATGTGTCAAATTATTTTCATATTTATGTATAATATATAGCAGTGTACATGCATCTTTCTGCATTACCAGGCTAATGGTACAGGGCAATATAATATAAGACTTTCTATATTTCTGTTACATATCCTCTTAACCAACCTTTTCCAACTATAAACTCACATTATATGCAAATAGACAGTTAACTGACTTTACCATTATATATTTAATTTGATGATGCTTAGGGCTTCTTTTTAAAGTCTTTCCCAGTGAACTAATTCATGCCATAAACTTAAACGTGCTCTAGGACATTACTGTATTGTAAATTGTTTTTTCCTTCACAAAAGTCTATTAAAAATTGTGAATCTGCTCTGCCATTGATATTTGGGGATAATGAGTGAAAATCTTGCATTGGTAACTGACTATGTGAGTAGGACCTATGTGTGTAAAAGCTTGACACATCTTGGGAGTCTGTACCTCAAATCCTTTATGAGAAAATTTGCTTTTATAATAGCTATAGTTTATTGAACTTTCCTTACAATATTATTCATTCAACCCACTCACCAATTCTTTTAGAATTTTTAGGAATTGAACAAAACTCTCCACACACACTTTCATATTCCTTTTAGAACAGATGATTTACAAATCTAAAGTCTTGGTGTGAAATGCACAGAAAGGTCTGAAGGGAGTGATTATATTCCAGCAAGGCTAATTGAGACATTTATCATTGCAACAATAAGTCACAAGTACGTAGTTATTGTTCAGAAATTTTGGAAGCCCTATGATTTAATTGGTTGTGTCTCAAAAGAATGGCAGAATCAGAGCTATGGTATTATTTTAACACTTTCAGAGCTAATTTGTGTCAGTACAGATGTAAACAAAAATTTCCTCTTGATTTGTTGTGAATGTGCAGTTGTACTGTACATCTGTTCACTGCTATACCCTGAGAAGGGTGTGGATTGAAGCTCTGCTGACTGGATTGGACATAGATTTGCTGTAGAGAGTGACACAGATAAAGTTTTTCATCAGAGGCCTCTTCTAGTGCAAACACATTTTTCGTTTATCTCTAGGTGTTTCTAAAGTTCCTGGGATTTTGTAGTTTTCTAAGGTGCCTGGCAGCTAGTTGAAAGCTGGAAAATTTGCAAAAAAGCTCTTGCCAGTGAAGTCCTATTCATGTATGCTGTGTTTAGGTTGTGTATACACTGTGTGAATGCTTGTATGTCTGTGATGGATGAATCACTAGGTAGATAAAGCTAATTGAATAGTATAGAACTGTTGCATTGAAAAATTTAATTTTGCCTGCTTCAGATAGCACCAAAACGTATTTCCTTGATAAACAACTAGGACTGTGACGGTTTTGTATATAAGGCACTTACCACATTTCTGTCTTTAATGGGTGCTGTACCTCAGTTCTCTGAATGCTACAACACTCTCAGCTTTTGAGAACACTCATTGTACTTTGCTCTTTTGGCTAGAATGCTTATCTAATTGACAAGCAAATTAAATAAACCGTAATCATTTAACTGGGCAACATTTGGGTCAGTAACAGCAGAGAAACCACTCCATAAAAGCAGCAGTAAAGTTACAAGCAGTACAGGTACAAGCAACTTCAGAATTAGATATCTTTTGAAGTTCTCATATAACCTTTTTGAATACCGTGGCTATCTCCATTACTAGACCTGAGCATTACAGATCACAAAGAACTGAAGAACTGAGGGAATTCAAAGGCATAGAAGTAACCTAGGATGAAACAATGTTGAAAAAAATAAATCAGCATACGTGGAATAGCAGGTTGAAGATGATGTATAGATATGGAACTTCCAATCTAATCACCGCTCTGAATCGGGTGCAAATACAGCTTTAGACAAGTTTTAAGTGAACTACAGAAGACTGACCTTTCTCACCACAATACCTTCCATTCGGCACACTTCACTGATGCAGATACTAGGCTGAGAGCCATCTCCTTTCATCTCTGAATCTTCCTCTCCCTCCTTTCTCTCCTCTTCCCCTCCAGCTTCCACCCCCAGAAAACTGTTACTGACATCAAGGTATGCTCGTCCCTTTTTTCCACTGTTTTGTAGTCTGTAAGCAGCCATTGTACTTTCAAAACTAATCTTTCTATTTATATATCAATAAAAAAAGCCTAGGCTGCAGCATTTCACTAAACAACTTCAGGGATTTGAAAAAGAAAACAAGCCTATTTCACTTCAAAATGTCAAGATTCAATTCACCCTACCATGCTATTCAGCACACACAAAGAAGGGATAAAATATATCCCAAAGTGTAGTGAGTGACTACCAATCAAAAAATGTCACATTTAGGTAGACAGCTATTGATAAACCTCTGGGAAGAACAGGAAGAAGTGGGTACTAACGACAACAATTATACACACACATACCCTGAGAGGGGAAGAAAAAATGTGATAATTAAGACTGTAATCTGTGTATCTAGAATAAATATTAAGCAATAGAAATGAGTTCACTGTTGTCTCTGTTAGGCATCCACAACACAGTGATAGTATTTGTCTGCGTTCCATTCCTTCAAAAATAGCAATGGCAGCTTAAATAAGTAGAGAGACTGTTTGAAGATTTTTGAAGGTTTTTTTTTCCCCTCTTTTCCTCTATCTTGGAAGAGTGCCTCTATTCTAAAGAGATGATTGCAAAATAATCTGAGGAGGATACTTTCAACTTCAATACCAGCCACTAGAATTCCTCGTGTCTTTTTCCTCCAATTTTCATGACAGTATGCTTACTATGAACAAATTCATAGGCATAAGCCAAGAAAGAATAAATCACTCCTAGACACATAATGAAGGCTGGGCTTGAAAGCACAATTTTTAACAGTCTGCAAGGAACTAAACATGGAAGGGCTGCCTTTCAGCCATTAAGGGTATGTTCTATGTAATTTGGAATATTTAATTAGCTGCTTATTTATCACATCAACAATGCTAGCAGAAACCTCTGCTGCTTTAATGCAAAGATATTTTGATCGCACAAAATGTTTTCAGTGCATATACTGTACCACTCAGGGATCTATTCTGTTCTTGCTTGCATTGTGTTGTAATGACTTCAGGCAGTTCAAAGGAGTAATCTAAATACTGCAAAGCACACACAGAGATGCACGATTATTTTCTGCTGTCAAAATATCTACTTTTTACTTAGCCTTAGATTAGTACAAGATTGTTTATACAGCCAGGAGAAACAGAAGAGACTATCTGAAGGAAGACTGCATGTCAGCTAAATTGACAAAGATGGAATCAGTGCAACTTGCTTCCATGAACCAGTTATGCCTTATTCTCCTCATCACTGTGAAATCTTCTTGTCCAAGTAAAGACCTGTGGCTGCATGAACAGTGATTATAGCCCCCGAGAACCCAGGGATCAAAGGACAACACTGCCAACCAGCATACCATGCCACCTCTTGGTCTCCTAGCTAGCAATTAATATGCAGACTATGCGTTACTAAAAGGCATTGATTGTGTACTTTCTACTATTAAACTCCACCATCCCCTCTCCAGTGCTTTTGTCCTCAAGGGCCTCAGTTCACCCTCATTTCCCAGTCCTTCAATATATTTATAATGCTTGCTAGCTCATCAGTAAACTTCATCAGCACACTTCTGTTTTTTTGTAACATGATGAGTAACGGCAAATCAGAAAAGATCAGTCTTTAGACCGACACTTAAGAAGCTCCTACATCAAAAAGGATGTTTTGCCACTAATATAACCAACCATTGCCATCTCTCCTTTGATCACTTTCTTACGTGTCCTACAATTTCTGTAGTACTTGCCATCTTGCCTAGTTTAACTAATACACATCCAAATGGCACCACACCTGTTGTCTTACTGAATTCCAGACAGACTGACCAACTACATTCCTGCAAAACACTTATATTATTAGACAAACATATCCTATTAATTTGGCATGACCCACCTTAGTAAATCTATTTTCATATGATCCTATTTACATTTAATCTCATTTCCAAATTATTTTCTTCAAAAAATGTTATAAAGCCTTGAATAAAAGTAAGATTATCGGAGACAGTAGTTGCCCATGTAGTTTTTTTCCTGAAGATGGGCACTACATTCAATATTCTCCAGTCATACAGAACCACTCTGACTCAATAGCTCTATTAAAGATTTTTGCTAGTGGACCTGTCATTTCATCTGACAGTTCTTTCAGAATTTGAGAATGTGGATCACTTACTTCCTCCAGCTTGGGTGCATCATGAGTTTTGAGTTCTGCTTCTACCTTACAGGGGTGATTTCCATTTCTATACCTTCATTCATGGCAGTCATTCTACCTGACAGGCATTTATCCCCATGTTAACCATGATCACAAGATATAAACATAGTCTTAGTTCAAGAAACTCCTTTCAGCAAGGACACCAGGAAGAAACAGCATAAGAAGGGTAAATCATGAACAGAGAACAGGTATTATGTCGAATGGCTCAAATGATTACATTCATACCTTTGATGATTTGCTTGGTGAGTTATGTAATAACTGAACCTTATGGTAATAACCTTAACTCAGAGCTAAAGGAAATTATTTTTGAAGAATACTAATCCTGTTGATTTTGTGGTTTCAATCATCCCTCGGTCTCTGTATTGCTAAGAAGCAAAGAAAATATATTTCCACTGGTGCTCTGATGTAAAGTAGCACATTCTCCTGTTCCAGAGTGGCACAGAAAGCCTAACTTGTCCCAGGACATGCAGAAAGATTTTGGCAGAGCCAGAAATTTTAACACAGCCTTGGGACCCAATTTGAAAATAATCCTTCCTTCCTATTCTAAGTCCTATAATTTGGTACAAAGTTACACACTTACTCCTAATATCAAGAATTTCTGGTAAAGCTGAGAGCACATTAAATGGAAATGACAGAGGAGGTAAAAGACTGGGTGTCTTATTTATTGCAATATTATTATAAGCCATCAATATGATGCGGCCTTAAATAAGGAAATCCAATTCTAGGCTGTAACACGACAGACATTTCCAGCGATAGAGAAGTATTAATGCCAGGGTATGAGGCACAGGCAAGACCTCATCTGGACTCCTCCAGATTGTCAAAAAAAATTAACCCAAATTGTATCAGATACAAAGAAAGGCTTCTGGGTTATCTAGAACGAAGACCTTATTTAACAGAGGAGAATTTTCAAAAAGCACAAATAAGGACATGAGTTCCACATAGGACACATACAGATATGTGGATGGACACATGAAGGCCGCCTATAGCTACGAAGAACTATATGTCTGCCTTTGACAACTAATAGCTTGGAGATAAAAAGAACCACATAAATTAGAGGCCAATGCTGGCACAAGAAAAATTGTATATAAACTGTATGTACTGGAAGTAGTCAAATATGGACCAAAGTAGTCAACGTATGGGCCAACCTTCTAAACAGAGGAAGCTTTAAAGAAAGTATATATTTATGAAAGTAATTTAATGACATTATTACTGAGAAAGTGATTAGATTTGATGAGCCTTCTAGTCTGATGAGCCGCATTCTTAGAAATTCATGTGCTGTGATAATCAAAATAGCAGGGGCAAAATTTTCATGCATGACGTTGCACACGTGGTTTTGGATTGATTTATGCAACTTGACAAAGTAAGATATCCATATCAAGATGGAAGGTGCAATTTTCTGTACACAAAATTGTTGTGGATGGATAAATCATATGTTTATCTGTTGGAATTGGAATGGGGACCAGTATTTGGCTATTAAGTAACCATGCAAATCTGGTGTATTTTAACTAAGTTTTTACACTCTTACAAGTTTTTTTTTTGACAGTTCAGTCAGAAAAAAACCACCTTGCTACTACATAACTAATAAAAAGACAGTCAATAAAAGTACAAAGAAGGTAGAATATAGATAATGTGCTAAACCTTTAGCTTGTGACTTAGATTTCACTCACTGTCCACAAATTTTACAGCTGAATTCAAGTAAGGCTAGAAAATAAGTGAAGAGTGTTTAGGTTAAATGGAGCTGCCCTTCCTGATTAAGTGGAGTATCTTTATGAAGCAAGGGCAGATGCTACCTACAATTCTACCCTGCTACTTGCCTTGTCTGATTTATTCCAAACAAAAGACTTGTACTAAGAACTTAGTGAGTACAACCCTCTGTGACAGATTTCAGCAGAAACATGGCTGATTTGTAGACAGATATGTAATGCTAAAGACAGTAGCAGACATAAACAAGGTATGAGTTGAGCAACCCTGATCATACGTAAGGTTTGAATTCCATTCAGTTTGCTGCATAAGGAGGTACTTTAATGTGGTAAATCACCGGACATGTTATGTACCCCTGCTTCTCATAAATGACTTGCCTGAAAGGTCAGGACAAGAGTCTTTATTCTTAGAACAGATCATATTGGAACATATTAGAATGTGATCTAGTATATTATTAATTTTTTAAAAAAATCTTTCCCTCTCATTAAGTGCCTAAGGCTGAGAAGTGCAGATTTAAAACCATCCCTGACTTTTAGTGAGAATTATACACCCTCAGCTCCCTTGCAATGCTGCTGCCTGAGATAGTGAGTGAAAGGAGTTTGGTGGTTTAGTAATACTGTAAAACAGCAACCCAAACTGAATCCAGCTGTAAAGGAACAGAGTCAAGCTCAAAAATGTGCTTACTACAGCTGAATCTTTAGTGTTTGGTTCTACTTTCAGAGTGTTGTGCCTGTACTGAAGGGCTAAAGTGGATTTGGGATGTATATAAAGATGTGATTTAGGCCTTTCATGACTAAGCTGGCTATGTTTTTCAAGGAAATCAAGGAGAAAGTTCACTTCTTACTCCTCAGGAGTAGACTGGGAGGATATTAGAAACAGGACAGACTTGTATTTCCATTGCCTTTGCAGAGGACAAAGAGAATCGCAGCTAAGGCTGCTCGTAAAGGCTTTACCTCTAAGATATCTCACTCAGAACAGTTGGCTCAATACATTCCGGCTGTATTTTTCTGCTTTAGCAGTGGAAAACAGACATAAAATTGACTTAACTGGGTAGTTAAGTCCAGTTAATGGCTGATTTGAATCTCCAAAGTATCCCAAAGCCATTGGAGTGTACTAGTGAATCTGGCCTTTGCAGTTTTATTTTGTCTTTAATAGCAACATTCTAATGAGGTTCTCCTATGTTTAAAGTATATTCATTTTTAACCTCAAGTCTGTCTTAAAGTATTTTGGGGGAAATTTATGATGTTGAATTGAACTTTGAGATTTTCAAAAAATAAAACCCCTTAAATAAAATTAATTTTCTCCTATGAAGCCTTTTTTTCCTAGTAAAGTTTTCCATTTATTATTTTCATTTTTTTCACCCCTTTACACCAACTGAAGTAGCAAGCAGCTATTTTTTCCAGATTCTGCAATTTAATTTTGAACAAAATATCAAGTGCTGGATTATGAATTCTGGGGGCTCAGATATAAAATGGAAAATGGGTTCTCATATGCGTAATTAAAGAGATGGTCAAAAATATCCCTTAATAGATGATTTATTTAAAAAGTTACTTGAGTTATGTATTTTATTTTAAATACTGCAATTTTAGAATTTAAATTTAAATTTAAATTTAGTGCACGTTGGTCTTTAATAAGTTCATAGCAACTGGGGGCAAACTGCAGAGGCAGGTCAAGATGCAGAAAATCTGCAGCACAGTCTGGATGACGGACCCTGAAAACATCTTGTGAGATGTCTGCTTACATAATGTATTGCCATGCAAGGGTCATTTGCAAATTAAAAGCATGAAAATGCTGATGCTACTCAAAACTGTATTAACAGAATCACAAGACAGCATGTGGCCCGATTAATCTTATGAACTCGGCATTAACATATTACTAGATCACATGTAGATTACACATTTATGAGCATATCAACATCCAATGCAGAGTAAAATATGCCCTGGAGCACCTTTGAGTGTAATTTTCTTCTACAAATAAAACCAAAGGTTTCGGAGCAATGGCCAGTAGCACCTTCAGGCTCAAAAAGAAATAATGTGGTCATATTATTATCAGTTGCCACAAATAGCTGCTTCAAAATCCCATCTCCAGTTTCAGATTAAGTCTGTCATTACAAAGTTTAAAAAAGGGAATGTATATACAAGGATTTATTTACTATACAATCCCCTCTCAAAACATATGGAATTCAACACTGATCACGTACACATGTGTTGCTATTTTAACATGCAGCAAGTCAGAAGGCAAGAGTGGAACACCTTGAATTTATTTCTCTGTGCTGGTGGTATGTAGTTAAACACTGAAGGAAAGCGTGCCAATATATACATGTATTACTTAAATGGTTGTTATGCTCTAAAATAAACAAACAATAAAAACATCTTGCCTGCCATGATTGAGTTGTGTGATTTCTAATGTTGCCTATGGGATCAGTACTGCCTAATATTACTTTCCGACTTTACTGTGGGTGTAACTGAAATACTGAGGAGATGGGTAACAGTATCGAACCAAAGGCTGATCAGGAACAAAATTTATGAGTCTGGGATCTTAGATCATGCTTGATATAATTGCATCTCAATACATAGCTACAATAGATCTTTCTTGCTCCATTAATTCTGGTAAAATGATTTTCACTATTTTCTGATTCAAAGGGACAGCCTCTGTGCACAACATATCTGCTTTGGGAGTGGGTCACTGAAAAGTCAGCATTCAGCCTGGCTTTGAGCATAGACCCACTTGACCAGTTTCCAGACCCACAGCTACAAAAGGCCCCAAGAGCTACCCAACAATATTCAGTAGGTCTGAAAATGAACATGCCAAATACACTGTTTCCTTTGCATGCACATACTAACTGTGATGCAGTGGACTTTCTGCACTGGGAACAATCATGCTCAGCATTTCCAGAAACATTTAGGCAGCCCGACTAGCTATGAGATAAATTCGCCAGTGTCAGAGGGTCTGACACAATGTAGAGCTGGAAAGTTTTGTCTTGTCCTTACTCTAGTTTAACACTAGATGCCCATACAGTATCTATCAGGCACTTCCATCTAGAGCTGATACCAACTACAGATAAAACAGGAGACTTGGAAACAGTTTTTGGGTCCCGGTTCCTTATACATACTTTGAAACTATACTGAATTTCATCACATTCCTTTCACCCTTTATGACCTGGTTTTCATGTAAAGGAAACGTGGAATGATCTGCGTCCAGGGCCCCATAGTGCATGCTCCTTCAAATCAGCTTACATGTTGCCAGTGTGGTTTATTCCAGAGAAGAGCACTGACTCAGGATACAGCCAGCCCAGAAGTGTGGGGATGCAAAGATGTTCTTTCCAGCACGCTTTCACAAGAGCCTCCCTGAACATATATAGAAGGCTTGCTGCATAATTGCAACACAACTGATAGATTTTTCACATTTTGTTTAGTGAAAAAGCCTCATGTAACTTAGCTGTAAACCAATCATACAGCTCACCATCTAATAAACTATACAGAAAAAGTAAAGGTTGAAGGTACTGTTTATGAGGGATAAGCATCAAAAAATTCAGATATCTGAAAAGCAATTCAAACATTTGGAAGGTCATTCAGAATGACAAAAAGTTGGTGAGGTTATTTCCTGCTTTATTTCTAAATATCTTAGGATGTTCTGCTTACAAAATACGTATCACAGCTGCTCCTACCTTTTGTCTTCATGATTTACTGTGCCAGATTCTAAATGCCTGTGATTGCTCTATCAAAGGCATTTCCGAGTATACAGGACATTTTGCTAGAACAGACCCAGTGACTTCAATATGATGATATGACGGGGGGATGGGTGTTGTCAGGCCAGATGTCCTCACAAGGTCCCTTCCAACCCAAATTATTCTGAAAGTCTGTGTCTGCTTACTTACTGATACTTCTGATGTCTGGAATAGCCCAAACTCATCAAAGAAATGGCTACAAGTAAATGAAGAATTATAAAAAGGCTTATCGGGAGTTTCACTGCTCCTCTCTAGAGGTCTGGATATATGGTAGGAATTTGTACACAGCTGGCACCTCAGTCCTGGGGGCGAAAAATACTCAGAAAAAAATTCCACTTCCCTTTCTATTAACTACAAATACCCTACAAAGAAACTCTCTCTTGTTCTGACTGTGCTCAAGCCAAATATTTTTAATGTAGTCAGAAACAAGTAAGAATTCTACTACGGATTTTTTTTTCCTTTCAAAAATGGGTTCTTTGTCTACCAGGGTTGATAATGCACTCAAATACATGCAATACAAAGACACAGATAGGGCAGAAAGAAGTAAATTGACTCTTCCTTTTAGCACCTATGTCAAAATAAAATGTGGACTTGAAGTAAAGCATGACTAGCCTGAAATCCTTTGTTGCTCAAATATTATAAATGAGATAAAGCAATTTGATTATGGTGGCATTCTGCACTGCATCACTGTAAGTACATGCCATTAACACAGCAGAGCGTAGGAAGAGCCCTATTTCCACAAAATAAACATTTTAAGTAAAGTACCCAAGGGTTCTGGCATGGACTGGAGTTCCACACTGACTCTCACCAGATGGAAGAGGCGGGTAGGTTTCAGCTGCAGCAGTCCTTCTTCTTGCCTATGCTATTTTCAGACTGAGTAGGCAAGAAACAACTCCTCTGCTACAATCACAGCAAATAAACAAGGCCTAATAAATAACCATTGCTACTTTAGACAAGTCAAGGAATTCCTGTTAACAAAGCAGTTTGTGTATATTTTTTCCATCATATTATGCCCTTGTAGTTCATAATAGAACAGACGGAAAGCATCCTACTCTTTGCTTTGTTACTTGCTAATAGGACAGGTGTTGACTGTGGTATTACATAAGTTTATGAAACATCGTAAATGGATTTATTTTGGAGCTCTCTTCTTTTTGTTATACATCTGCTGACATTCAACCCCACAATAAAATACTATATTAAAAATTCAGTTTCCACTTGGCTGACATAAAAATACAAACATATTTGATGTGAAAATACCATTTACGCAAGTGGTCTTCAAACAATTAACTGTTTTCCAAGCAACAGAAAAAATAATCTCTGTGAAAACACACTGCAGCCTTACCATATCACCAAGTATTGTGAATGTCTGCAAAGTAAAGTGAGGTGTTTAGCAAACAAAATGGATAAAGAATGAGGACTAAGTATAGCTGGAAGATGAGATACAGCCACCTGACTTTAGAAATAGCCTTTTAACTGCCAACTGTATAATGAGAGTAAATATCAGGTGAATATGAATTCACTGACACTTATTGAGAGAAAAATAGTTGGTGTCAAAACAAACCGATACTACAAAATTGTCACGGTAGGTTGCTTTTCTTAATAACTTGTTCTAGCTGGATTCAGCTTTTCTGCAATTTAACATGTCTCTTCAGAAAGATGGTCTGTTTCTTTGCTAAAAGTAACCTACTGAAGAGCTGGCTGAATGCGAGGTTCGTTTGCAGTTCTGATTTGTTTATCTTAGATCTGTTTGGCATAATTGCATATGTGAGATTAATCATTAGATGCCTGAAATAGTGCTGCATCTATTTGAATGGAGCAAAAAGGAAGAACCTTCACAAATAATAGTGAGGTACAGTATTGATAGTCAAGAATTCTCTGTCCCTGGAGTCAATGATCTTATATTTGGATGAAGATTGAGCATCGAATATAAGAACTGCAGCATGTGCAAGCCACACATACATTAAAAATGAACAGCTGAAGGCTGAGGGACACATTTGGCTCAAACATTTTTTTGTGTGAATAGCAGACTGAGATACAGAATGCTGCTTCTAGCTTCGCCTCTGATGTTCTTTGTGAAACGTCATTCTTTTTAAAATCCTCAATGGAATTTGTTCCAGAAATGCAGTCTTTTATACTGCTACATCAACTTAACTTCTGGAAGCTGATTCATCTATCACACTTTTAACCTTATTATCATATGTAACTAAATAATGATATGAAAAATGCATTTTCTGAAAATAAACATCATCCTCAACTGCAGGATCACTGAAAGGACTAGAGTACAGTGCTCTTTGCTTTCCTTATGGCTGTGCTGTTATTTACTTGGGAACTACTCATCCTTCTTGCTCCTCATTAAGTAATTTGCCACCTGAAAATGTCACAAGAATATGATTTTGTACTGTTATTGTTCCATGTCAACATGAAAATGCCATTTCCTTTAGCATTCTACATGCTGCCCAGAAATACAAAAAGATTTAGAGGCCTGGTTCAGTATAGAGTATCAGTATTCACATGCACATTTCTGGCAGAATTTGCTGCAAAATTATGGGTTGGTTTAATGCTATGGAATAGAAAAATGGCAGCTGTTGCTGCTACAATAAAGGGTAGCAAAAATTCCAGCTGTGGATATGCAATCCCTCTTTCAGCGTAACACAAAAAGTGATATTTCCTATGACTAAATGCAATGTGCAACTTTGGCTTGTTTCTCTCTAATCTCATGTTTTCAGCTACTTAACTTTCTTCAGGATTGAAAAAAAGAGATGCTCAATGCACCACTCCCACAAACAAAAGTATCCATGGAATAATTAATGAAAGCTATGTAATTTCTTTTTTCTATTTGTGAATCAACCCATAATTTCAATCTCTTCTGATTTCTGCATAAACATTTATTTTTAGCTTCAGAGATGAAAAGCTGACAGGCTTGGTAAAGAGACATTCAAAAGAAATAAGGCACAGGAAAATTTTAATAGCTATTAGATATAAGCGTAAAAATGCCATCTGTATATAAACTTCAAGATGCGTATAGGAAGAAAAAAATACAGCTGACATGTTTAAATGCCTATATTTCGCTGGTAAATTAGCTACTGTAGGAAATTTTCCAGTATTAGTAATAAAAGATATGACACTCTCTTGTAGTGGAGCTGACTAGATAGTGAAGGAAACATAACGTTGTCCTGTTCCCTTAGATTTGCCAAGGCAGAATGTAATAACAGAATGTCTTGTTGCATTATGTTATGGACTAAAACACTGAGAGCTGCAACTTCAAATCTGGGTCATCCTGAAGCTTCTGTGGACCTCTGCCACCTGTTTCTCCAAAGCTTTTTATGTCATATGGAAAAAGAAGAACTTACAGTATCACAGCAAGCCACAACAGGTGACAGGTCTCAAGTTCCCGCTGTACCCATCTCCACTTCAGCAATACTAGAAGAGCGACTGCCTGGCACAATGTTGTGACAAGATGTGTGAGTATTGGGTCAGAGAGGAGAAGGATCCCAGTTACTCTTCCTCCCACAGCATACCTTTGCTGCTGTATCACCAAGAATTATAGTCCATGTGGTACCAGCTAATCATTTCTCTGGTCAAATGGATACTTGTGGGTGTTGTGCTGTGAGGGAAATGTGTCAGCATCTGAGGCACTGTCAGCTGAGGATTTTCAATGCGTTTCCTTCTATTGAAAGTACTACCTCAGACTCACAGATATTTTCTTTCTCTGGTTTGCCTCCCAGGACATTTTCCTTAGCTGTTCCCTTTTGGGGCACATTTGTTCCTTGATAAAGCATACAACTGTCTCCCAGCTCATGGCTAAACTGAGGAACCCAGGAGTGCTCATAAGCCCCAGCAGCCAGGTGCATGCCTGACTTCATCCTGACTCTCAGGTGAAACTGAGAATGACCACCCCAAAGCCCAGGGGGGTTGGTTTCCTGGCAGATCCAAGTTAACCAACATACTCAAGAAACTAGCACGTATGGTAGCATCCATCTGTCTTGCAATGGAGTTCCTGCAGGAGGGACTCAGTGGCCAAGGATGCACTGGCCTTCCAGGAAGGTATCAGGATGCCAACGAGATGACATGGCCCATTGGTTGTTACCAGTTCACTGCCACATGTCTTACTATCTGGTGTCTATGTGCTGCTTCAATTGTCTCCTGCAGTCAAGCTGGTAAGCTGTAAATGCCTGACGCCTTGAGACTTGTAACAAGCAGAATTAAACCCCCTGAAGCACCCCAGCACAGGCTTCCAAATTTTCTTCTCAGAAAGTTGTGTTGAGTTACAAGACAGCAATCTGAAGAGCTGAATGGCTTGCTTTTTAAAGATCATCTTTGCAGACATTGCCTGATCTAAAAGGAGTATGAACAAAAGGAAGGGGAAAGCTTGTTCGAAGATGAGGTCATAGCAGGCCATGTGCTCTTCTGCAGTAAAATTTTATAGCTTGTCGCATCATCTTAAACCCACAAAAAGCCCTTTCAGAATGGGAGAGTGAACATAACCCACACTGCATTATTTCTACAATAACCTGCAATAATGATGGTATTAGAGAAAGTCACAGGACTAAATTAAACCCTCCAATTTTGAAAGCTGGTGTACACGGATTATCATGAAAATGTTAGTAAGACTTAGATGTCAGATCTAGTAAGACTAGATGTTAGTAAGACTTCACCCAAAAAACTCTCATTTTTCTTCTTCAAAGCTTGGCAAAAAGCCACAGCTCAAAATCAACAAATGGAAAAGACTCAAAGGAGGCACTTATTTACTAGTTCTTGGGACAAAAAACTGAGGAGGTTTATTTTGCAGTGCACATGTACATGCACACCTACAGAGCTTCAGATTACAGCTTGAACAGAGGTATGAAATACCTGACATTAGTACTCTTGGCACTTCATTTCCTTCACTTCAGATACATCCTCAAATGATATAAAAATAGACTAGCATTACTTTCTGATGTGACTAAGGATCTTTAGTTTTGATCTACATACAACTGCATTAATAATAGATTAAGGGTTGCTATCAAAGCATGATCACATGCTCCAGAAGGAAGAAACTACAAAGTACAGCTGTCAAATCACTCTCGCTAGCTAAAGCAAGGGCAAACTAACCATATCTGAACTTCTAGGACATTTGCTGGTCTATTCAATCTCTCTTTAACATCTCATTCCTGAGCAATGACTTGCTTGCACATGACACAAACTAGTATTCTCCTTCTTACTGACCTTGGACGGGCAAGGAAAGAAAAGATTTTTTCTTTAAAGGTGACATTATCATGGTAACACATAATGCAGTAAAACAACAGCTTGCAGAGAGTAGGAGGAACCATGGCATTAACATTTTGTTAGCTGATACTGAAGAAGTAGCATGTGACATAGGTTTATTTAGTATCTCAATCCAATTTCTCAAGGATTACTCAATATTGAGTGGTTGACGCCGCTCCAAAATATATAAACTCTGGGTAACCATTTAACTATTTCTTGTTTGCCTGTAACTATACTGCTCTCTTAAATACGCAACTTTGTCTGGCCTGTAAGTATTTTAAAAATAGCTGTTTTGGTTTACTCCCTGGCAAGCATCAGAGAGCAGAAGAAGCAACAAAAAAAGACACCCCATCAGAAAGGCAAAGCCATTCTGCTGCAGCCCACTGTAACATCTGCAAAGCCGACATTTCTCAGCACCAAATAGAAACCGAGCACACAGAAGTTACTAAAATGACAACAAATGGATAATATGCATGGAGATCCCTTTTGTCAGAAACAGATAGGATCTGCGTGAATATTTATGGTGAAGACCCCAACAGGAAAATTCTAGATCACAAGTACTGCAGAGGCTAATGAGATATGGGGAAGATCAAGACAGGCCAATTTAACTTTGAAGTTTTGGTGACTAATCAGCAATCATGCACCGGGACGGTGACCATTCCTGACGTGTTTTCATTCCTGGTTAGTCACTTCAATATATGGCTCTCAGATAATGAAAGACAGAGCAGTTTCTCATTTGCAGCAAATTCACAAATACCAAAACAACATCAAGTGACTTTTTATAGGGTTTTACAACTTTTTGGACCAGTGCACTTCCTTACCGATATTAAAAGACTTCAAGAAAGAGAACTGATTTGACTGTAAAAGTCTAGATTCTCCATGATTAGTCAAATGCAAGAGATATATTATGAAAATCCTACACTATAAATTTAGCCTAGATTTTCATTAGACTCCGACTCTGGCAGGACACAACAGAAAAAACTAGCCTCCCAAGAATGTCCATAAAAGGAAAATAAACCCAACATTAAAAAGGGAGAATCATGTGACCAAAATGTTAACCTGTTGTCAATATTTTTAATCCACCAGGCAATAATGTAGTGATTGGAAACACCTACAAGAGATTAAGTGACGTGGAAAACAGCACTGCTCAGATGAATCTGTTTACAACAAAATATGAGAACAGTGACAAATTCGATAGGACATTAATGGGATGAGCACTAGGATTGCAGTAGGCATTTCTTGTGTTACTAAAAAGCAGTGTGAGTTAAAAGGAAAGGGAAAAGAAGTTTTAATATTTGGATCCTATTAAGGATGTGCATGGTCCTGCACATGGGTTGGGGCAATCCCAAGCACAAATACAGGCTGGGTGGAGAATGGATTGAGAGCAGCCCTTGGGAGAAGGACTTAAGGGTGCTGGGATGAAGAAGCACAACATGACCCAGGAATGTGCGCTTGCAGTCCAGAAAGCCAGCCATATCCTGGGCTACATCAAAAGAAGCGTGGCCAGCAGGTCGAGGGAGGTGATTCTCCTCCTCCACTCCGCTCTCATGAGACCCCACGTGGAGTACTGCGTTCAGCTCTGGGGCTCCCAACATAAGAAGGACATGGACCTGTTGGAGCGGGTTCAGAGGAGGGCCACAAAGATGATCAAAGGGCTGGAGCACCTCTCCTGTGAAGACAGGCTGAGAGAGTTGGGGTTGTTCAGCCTGGAGAAGAGAAGGCTCCGGGGAGACCTTATAGCAGCCTTCCAGTACCTGAAGGGGGCCTACAAGAAAGCTGGAGAGGGACTTTTTACAAGGGCATGTAGTGATAGGACAAGGGGTAATGGCTTTAAACTGAAAAAGGGTAGATTTAGATTAGATATAAGGAAGAAATTCTTCACTATGAGGGTGGTGAGGCACTGGAACAGGTTGCCCAGAGAAGTTGTGGATGCCGCATCCCTGGATGTGTTCAAGGCCAGGCTGGATGGGGCTTTGAGCAACCTGGTCTAGTGGAAGGTGTAGTGGAAGGTGTCCCTTCCCCTGGCAGTGGGGTTGGAACTAGATGATCTTTAAGGACCCTTCCAATTCAAACCATGCTATGATTCTATGATTCTATTACTCTGTAAATAATCAGAATGACAGTTATATGCAGAGTCCATAGCCGAAAGTGAAAGATGTGATTAACCAAGAGTAGCATTTCTTGGAGTGCTCATAGTGGACAGTAACCTTCTATTTATCGTTGAGGTTAATTTCCCTTTCTGAGAGTCACTAACTTGATCTTATTTGCTTGACTTACTGTTGATCTTCTTTAATCATAGCAAAAAACCTTTGTAGTAGCTGTCTGAATGCAGCTAATTTAATCATATGACCTTTTCCATCTTATTTTCACCCTATGGCTATTGACTTCTTCTATCAGAGAGCAAATTATTAGACTTTAAGTGGTACAGTGCGCTCAATTATTTTATTTATGCATTTCTGAAAATCATGAGATGCTAAATTATTGTATTATTCTGTTTTCATACCTTTACCCAAGGAACTTACCACTGCAGTATCTGGGCTTTAAATAATGACTTTTTTTGTGTCAGAAGAGTAAACCACATGCACAAGAGTTCAAGCAGTAAAGCTCGGATGCTGATTACTCCTACTGTGGGAAGGAGGCAGCTCTGCAGCCACTGAAGTGTCAAAGCAGCTAGCATCAGAGAAAACACTTTACACCTCCTCTGGTGCTTTTGCAAGGGCTACTCGTAAGAGAATACATGTTTCTGGAAGTATATGTGGCTAATCCTGTCTTAGCTGGTGAAGTCTCCATCACTGATTTTCAGGTACTACTATTCTAACAACATATACTTTCAGGCAGTGCTGGCTTTCTATTTAGAAACACAAAGATCGAATTTTCTCAAATCCAAGTGACGATAAAGGAAGCATGAAGTACTCTGCCTCTCTGACTATCAGACCTCCAATAGCCCTGATACCACTGCTTTGCAGCAGTTAACAACAATCAAAATTTAATTAATGTGGAGAATATGGCACCCAAAGGTTTAAGAACTTTCGTCAGCAAGTTGGTGGCAGAAACCAGACCTCTTGATTCCCATGGTCTTTCCATAACATATTTGGAAGCTTATTTAAAAAGCAATTGCTATTATCAGATTTTTATACCAGGAAGAAGCCTGCAGGAAAGAAGTGAACACCAGGATTTCTGAAAGGATGACTTCAAGGAACTGCAAAGTTATAGTCCATTCTGGTGTGAAACATTTTGCGTAAGTATTAAAATTACAAAACCTCTGGAAATTCTGGGGAAATTGTAGCCCTACAAAGACAGACTTCCAATGAACAGCCAAGTTTTTTATCTGCCACTACAGCTCCATCACTCACCAGTTAATTTCTCTTATACTGCATGGCAGCAGTCATGGCAATATTTAGAAGTAATCAAAACCTGCTTTAATCAGCTATTATTGGGATCTGAGTGAGGGCAATAATGTTCATGGTGACTTTATTGCCTCGACAGAACTATAACTCTGTTTTTAATAGCAAAATGTACAACTGGGCCACAGATAACTTTCAGAAGTCAGTATGTAGGACAAAAAAAAAGTTCCTTATGAAATCAAATCTACATTCTACCCATGTATGCCTTGCAGCACTAGATATTTATATGAAACACAGTAAACCAGCTAATTCATTACACAACACAAGACAGTGATTTATTAGTCCTTTGTTGTGCTGTAAGAAAATCTGGAGTCTCTCGAATTCTAGTCTCATGTGGTTAGGTTTTGCAGCATCCTAGCAATTCTGTCCAGTTGAAGGTAGCATCTGACCCCATGCAGAACACATTCCTCTATTCATCAGGCAGAGAAAAGATGGATCCCTATTCTTTAACCTTTAATTAGCACTTAGCTACATTTTGCATGCCGAGGGCCAGATTAGCCATAAATGCTTCCAGGGGCACTGTACACTTACTAGTAACCTCTGCACGTAGAAAGTATGTATTTCACCCAGAACCAGCAAGTGGAAAAATATGTAGCAGAGAGGGTTGGACAGCATATAATTAAACTTGCTTTGCATATTAGGTGAGTGACTAAAGTAGAAACCATTACTCTCTGTCTGCAAAGCAACTCCCAAGGTTGTTGGAGGCAGAACCACAGAGTATATGTCTAGCAATACCAGGTATACGCTGCATATGACCAGTGAAAAATAGGCTTTTTGTGGTGGCAGGTCTGAGACATCCGAATACGGGACCAGATTCTGCAAAGTGCTGAAGTCAATGGGAATTAAGGGCATTCAGCACTTAAATGAATTCATGCAGCAGGATATCAGAACGGTCCTTGTTTTAGATATTTTAGGCAATCAAGTTTAAGTGGTTATGCTGGGTTTGTTTTACTCATTTGATGTTGGCTTTATCATTCCAAGATTTTAAAGCAGTGAAGCTTTCCACTGTCTAGTCAAATTAGCAGATGTAAATATGGCATTTTCTTTAAGGATATGATTTTAGGGAGTGTGCTGATTTTATTACATTATTCAGTGGGGGAAAAATATATTTAGAATCTTAAAAATCTCATCTAATACAAAGCAATCATACACCAAACAACTAAAGCAATATGTTCTACTGAATCTTTCTGTGTTTTTTTCATGGGTATGTCACCACTTTGTAAATCGGAATACATCATCATGGACTCACACTAACTTAAGGTATGAACATTTTTTGTGAACAATACTTTCTACTTCTAGATTCCATGTCATTGAAAAGTCAACTAATAACGATGCTTAGAAATTAATTTATTTCAGGTATGCTATAACAACCATAATCAGCTATAAATCCTTTTGCCCTATTTGCATTTACTGAATTTGCCTTAATTATACTGCTGCCTAATTATGAAGCTCAGTCTAGAGGGGAACTCGCAAGAAGCAGTGATGCAGAAAGCAGAGGATATTTATTCCACTTCATGGATTTACAGCTTTCTACTACTGCAAACCGTTTGGAACAGACTCTATTTGTGAGGTCATTAACATGTAAACAGTGTCACACTGAAGACGCATGGCAATGACCCACCGTGCTAATGAAAAGTGATACTGAGTTTACTAATTCAGATAAGGGTACAGAGATTGCCTTTTCTCTAACGTGCAAAGGCCTGTCACAGAAATAAATGCGTGGTCCTTGTTGCAATTAATTTGATTCTTGTTCTTTTAAAGCTTTACTTGTAGATTTAATTAAAGCTTTCATGCAGCACACACTTTCAGGAAGTATCTATGTTTAATGGTTTTTTTCTCCTAAATTAAAGAAACGAGTGAAGGTTATGATTCAAAGAACAACAGGCAATCATAAAATGAAAAGCTGTTCTTAATACAGTGAGCATTATCTTGTTTTGACATAAGTAAATACACAGTACTGTGGGTGTTGAAGTATACTTCCTATAATTAATGTTATATTGCAACTTCCATGGTGACATCATTTTCAATCACATAAGATAAATTTTTTCTTTTTTGAATGTAAAATACTGCATGCTAAGTTTCAACCTGGAGGTGAGTATTTTTAAAGCCTTAGCAAAATCAATTTTAAGATAAGAAAAAATGAGCAAATAAAAACAGCTCGCTGTTTTCCCATGAAAATAAAGAAACAATCCCCAATGCAAAGAATTCTTATGTAGACATGTAACTCAGTCTTTCCTTAATTTTACCGTGTAAAATGTTCCCACAGAGTAAGTCTCTCTAAGCAATAGCCCTTCAGTAAATACCAAGAATAAAAAGAGTTACAAAAAAAAGTTGCACAATAATAGGATATTCTGACATTCTCAGATTTGCCTCTCCTTCCCTTCTACAGCTTCTGAGGAGAGAGACGGTAGGATGTGGAGCCAGAACAAATGACTCGGCAGCCTGTGTTAAGTCTCAGGAGAAAAAGCAGAGCATAGAGAATGAAAATAAGGTAATTTTAAGGAAATATTTTTCAGGACAGGACAGACAATATAGTAGCTGGGGGGGAAAGGAAAAGGGGTTAAAGAAAAGGAGGAGTAACTAAAAGGAGGAGCAGAGTAAGAAGAGAAACAGATGAAAAAGGAAATGGGTCAGTAAATAAGAAGGCAGGCTTAAGAGCTGGGCACACACATTAGCGTTGAAAGAAAAAAAGAAGCTGGAAGGAAGACAACAACAGTAGTATCTAAGGAGTAAGTTAGACAAAACCCTTTATGGACAGAGAACTGGACAAGACACTTCCATGAATGCACAGTAGTCCGGCCTCAAAATAGGTTTACAGTGCTTTGGGTTCCAACAATAGGCAGCTGAAACTGCAGTAACCTATTCAGCAAAAAAATAAACCTATTCGTGCTGGGAACCTGTATTAGGACTCAACATGCAACCAATAAACTTTGTTCTCCTTTTCATTTATTTTTCTTAAGCATACAGTAGGTAATCCCTTTGGTTTAACTAACATCCTGATGTGTTCCTCCTCTTTTCTTAGTTTAAAATATCTTCTGTAATCTTAATCTGGAGAATATTAAAATGCAGACTCTTCCCTATTTGGTAAGCAGAAAGTAAAGTTCTACTGCCAGTTACACCTGGATGTTACAGCTAAGGATCAGGGCCTTATTCTATGACGTATCAGAAACATGATAATCTTACCTTAAAAATCTCAGTAAATACAAAGCATTCAGTATTTCATCTGCTTTTGAAAATACACTGTAAGCCATGAAACTAGTCCCTCTGAAGTGACCCTTCCATGGACAATTGCCAAATAGGACCATAAACTGCAAAATACATTCCATTATACCTAAAGCATAATCCAATACACATCTTTAAGAAAACTAAAATCTATCTAGGCTACCTAAACCATTACTTGCTGCAACCAATATGCATGCATTATTATACCCAATATGAACATGTTGGCCAAATCCATACTGGAAGACCTAGTTTTGGCTACTGACATCACCATGCAAGAAGAAAGCACGCTATTACTTTGCAATGGGAGATGCAGAGTGCATAACTGCTCTAAACCAGCTGATCCTCTCATTTCTGTACAACTATGAAATGCACAGGTTAGCGAATACTTTGCTTTGCCTTTCCTTCAGACAAGCCAGAGATGCCTCTGGTAGCTCTAACTCATGTCCTCCTGATCAGAGGAATCAGGGAATGAGAAAGAAGGAGAGAAGCTAACCCCCTCTGCAGGTGAATTGAGTATAATTTAGATACCCCTAGACATTTGGTTCAATGTCTCACCGACAGATCTCAGATCAAATGCAGAAGTGGTCCTAAGCCTAAGCTGCTAAAAAGAAAACTAAACGTGCTTCTTTATGTTCACCAGCTCAGTACTCGTGGGAGCACGCAGTTCATGGCACAAGCCCTACAAAACTCTGCTTTGCTCCAACTACTACCTCTTTTTATTTGGATCACTGCTGCTGTCTGGTTGGCACAGGAACTAACTAACAGAATTATGCAAGACTTTTCTGACAGTCCTACAGATTTCGCTCTGTAGCATACACTAAAAGCTACAGTCTAATAATAATAATAGCAGTAATAATAAAACCTTTCTTGCACACTGGTAAATGAAATAGAGACATTGATTCTAATACCTATGATAAGTCTTGTAAAAGATTTTCTTTCGCAACAATATGTCTGGGACTGATGAAATGCCAGGCTTTGCTGGATTTGTAAGCACACAGCAGTCCATTCCTCTGTTTCCTTGCTTGATTAGTTTTTGTGAGGCTCAGTTTCACAGCTGATGCAATCTTCCTAGCTACATTTTGCATATGGGCTATTGCCCTGAAATTAGGAAGGACCCTGAGCAGATAGAATCCTTGCACAGACTCTCACAAAGGGAGGCAGAGGGCCAGAGTGACCAGGAGTGGTCACTCATGCCAGAGTTAGGTAATTCATTGCAGGAAAACAATGACCAAGAAAAATGACAGAAAGAAAATTTGGAAATGAATGATGATTTTGGTCAGTTAGACTATGGAAACCAAATGGCCACTGTTTTTTCCTCCAGGGATCTGGCAGTCTAGACTTCTAGGGAGCTCAAGGAATACTGTAGATAAGAAAGGAAATGAAAAGGAGAAGAAGGAAAAGGTGCCAAGATTAGAACATTTTCATTGTGAAAGTAAGAGTGAACACTGACACATGCTACCTTGAGGTAGATTATCATTAACCTCGCCATAACCCCTGCAGATAGGCTCAACAAAGGTATTTCTGCCGAAGCATCTCCCATGGGATTCAGGGGTCAGAGAAAAGATTACAAATAAGAAGCTCAAACAAAAATATAATCAGTCAATAGAAGTTATTGCAATACTAATGACCACAACACCTCAGTGCCCTGTGCTGACATCACTCAAGAGACACGAACATCTCGTTACAGTTGTTTTTATCTGCATCACAGAAGTGATTAAGCCTGTGCTTTACTTGAGCAAAGAAGTCTTAGGCTAGATTCACCATATGATTTCTTCTACCCATTTTTCTTTAAGCGTTTTTCTGCTGCTTGTCCTCCTTGAGTCCAGGAGAGATACAATGCAACATTCACCTTATTCCTTGTAGTCCCACCTTTTGCAGACATGTTCTGTCGATCAGTTCAATACTTCATTAAGCCATTTTGAAAACTAACAATTCAATCTTTTAGAAAAAATACAGGCCTTTAGCAACATAAATTATGAAGTGAGTTTTGGTCTTAATATGCAGTAGCTTCTTTACTGTTGACACAATTACAGTCACACAAAGTGTAATGGCAGGTTTGGGGTTTAGAGAAAATAAGTTTCCAATGCCATTACCCCTCTTGTACGATAAATACTAATACTAAAATAAGGAAAAACTCTCCTTTCTATTTGGATAGTTAAAATGAAAGAATCTGAAGTCAGTTTTGAGCTACCTATGTATACAGAAATGCAATTTCAGAATAAAAAAATGCATGAATCGCAGGTTTTTCCTGAGGGAAAAGTCTTAAACAAAGTGAATGAAAATTATTCACCTTATACCCTATTTGAAAGTCTAATTCAACAATGATGGTAGATAATGGCAAAATCTCAGTGCCTAGAATGACTGCTGTTGACAGTAAGCATGACTGATTTGGGAACCAAATTTCTTAGGAAGCTACAAACAGTGTCAACAGGCTAATTGAGGAATTAATTCAAACCACAATTTTATAGTCAAGACAGTCCACCCTGGTAAACTGGTAACATTAACTGAACAAGACTCAATACGGGACAGCAATACAAATACTCAAATACAAAGGTAACTTCTGTAATACACATACCTGTCCCTATCCTCTCTTCCCCTCCTGAATGTATGTAGTAAGTCTCAGTGTTATATATAATAAAGATAGGCTTTCAGGCTTATCCTACAAGAGTATATGGAACCCACAATTTCTAAAAGCAATCTCAGTATTCAGTTCAAATCCCTGTATATTAGTTTAGAAAAGCAAGACAAAGCTTTTACTAACGTGGAAAGAACGAAGACGTCTCTAGACTGCATATGCATTTATTTTTCCTACAGTTACATTGGTTCCCACACTAAATGTCTGGTACCTTCACAAAACAAGCAGCGTAAACTGAAACTGCCCCTTTAAGGACAGAAAAATCTCCAACCCCCAGCTCATCTGCAAATTTACTGCTTGACACTGAAGGAGCAAGGACAGTAACTGAGTGTGATTGTGTGACCAGCATAGCAATCAATCACTTCTGCTACTTCACCTCACCCCCTCTGTAGTACCCATTTGTTTTGAAAAAGCCAAACTTGCAGCACATTACAGATTACGGTGCCTCACTCAACACATCTGGGCTAATGTGGTTTTGAAAAGTCTGGGTAACTTCAGAAATGACTATGGGTTTCCTACGTGCAGGTATTGGAAAAGCAACTTGGAGTGACTATCTAAACATGCCCAGAAAAGATGAACTAAAGCAGAGCTATTCCTCCACATGAATGATCTGATCTCTGTTGCACCTCCAGAAAGCTATTTCATATAGTCAGATCACTGCCCTAGGGGACTCACATACTTCAGAAAGAGCTAACAAAATAAAATAAAAAAAGGATTTACTTACTGGTGGTCTGAATGTTAAGAATTATTTACAATTTTTAATACAGAGAAATGGGAATGTAAACCTTGGCTATAAAGCAATACAATCGGATCCAAAAGAATCAGAAGATACAAGGAATCAGTATATGAAATAATGACTTCAGATAGATTTTTAAAAATGATGTGGTGTATTTTAATTAAAAATAAAATTCTAATTCTGAGATTGCTTAGTATCTCCACAAGAAAGCTAGATATTGTACCTCTGTACTCAAAGCACATGGTACATAGCCCACAAATGCATTTTTCAGCGATGGCGATTTAGTAAAACACCTTCCTTGCTATTTTGGGCACTGCATATTCTCCAAAGATTTCAATATGTTGGCATTCTAGACTTTGCCAGATGCAACAAAACTCATGGGACATCCCCAAATCATTTAAGTCTAGCTTACAAGACAATTACAGAAATACACGTTTATTTTGGGTTACGTGTTTCTATTACACTAGCCTATGTAACTATGCATATTTAAAGGTTGAGAAGAGATCACAGGCGTAGTCTAACAGATCAAACACATCAAACAGTTTTCTGTTCAGTGCTCTCCTCCACCTGCAAGACGCAAACGATGAACTTATTCTAGTTCCAGGGGCAGCTGCAGTTGAGAACACAGGACTGTTTCTATCCTCTCTCACTATTTTCAAATTACTACAGAAGTTTTAAACGTGATGACTGCATATTTCCTGGAAGTATCCAGAAATCACTGCTAAGAGTTTCGACACCGTTGATTTTTTGGAAATTTTATGACTCTGATTATTAGGGTCATTTGCAAATCTGCTAACGTTGTGCTTTCTGCCGTAACTACTAGGTCAATTGCAGTGGGATTGGGGAAACAAGCCACAAATTAAGTCTCTGTACAGAGCTCCAGAAGCCAGCACTGAAAATCTGCTAGTGAAGAAAGAGACATGGAGATAACTAAACTGAGAAGAGACTCCCAAGCTCCTGAGCTCAAGTCAGATACGCAAGAGAAGTGTACTTCAACTGGGCCCCAAACTATCAAATTCTCATGAAAAGGAGGGTATGTTTTTATTCACATTTATACGAAAAAGCTCAATGTTTGTAGAACTAATTTTCTTGTAGGAGGAATTTTGTCCTCTTTGAGTCACATACAAAGTACCAGGCAATACGACCTCTAGTCCTATACAGTCCATTTTAGTAATGTTTCAACATTGTATTAGGCTTCTGGATTGAGATTTCCACACAGAGGACATACCTGTGATGCACTTCTGTCCTAACTAGATGATTAGTGCTGGGACAGACAATATCAGATTTCATACTGTTAAGATCTCAACATGATTACTATTTTATAAGAATACTGGGCAATAATTGTCTATTTCCCTACTTCACTTTTCACAAGTTGAAATGACTTGTGAAAAGGCATAAAAATAGGATAACATTATGCACCTAACTGCTGTGCAGCACTTTTGTTGCATAAGTACTCAATTTCAATAATAATCATAACATACCATTTTGATATAGAATTCAAACTGAGGGACAACATCAAAAGCTACCTTCACAACTTTGTATTTCAATTGGGTGTACATTCTACTCATAGCAATGTAATGAAGCCTTTTCCTGAAAGCAACCTGTAACAGCTACAATCTGTAACTATCTGCCCCAGAATTTGGCAGATTTGAATTCCCCAAACTCTCTATCAGGCACCAGTGTCTCGAGCAAACTCAAATGGTCCAACCACTCATTTTGTTTGTGTGATGCTTGAATTTGCATGAATCTAGGTATGTTAGCTCCTGACTAATGATTAATGATCTCCAAGGGCAGAATCTTTATCAAAATGAAGATCTGAAATACAAAAGTTAATGGCTATCGGTCAGCACAGTGGCACTAGTTGTCACCTGAACAACAGGCTTGTCTAGTTCATTTAACCATAATTACACAATAAACCCCTAATGTGCTTTTCCTTCTCTAGCCAATGTCGCAGGGGTTTTGCCCATCAAAAAATGTGTCAGGAGAAAGCAGTCATGCCAGCACCGGCTGCCATGCTGAGAACACCAGTCATTACAAGTGTCACTAACAACACCGTCTTCATTCTTCTTTTTTCCCACCTGGAATTGACTGCAAAGTCAAAAGACCTGATGCAGAGTTAATGAGCACTATTAAATTTGCTCTAATCTTAAGAACAAAAGAACTCACATAGGACTAACTATGGCCAGACAAAAAAAAAAAAAATCTGCTGCCTGACTTGAGGTGAAAGGTAAAAAATGCACCAGTTCTCAGGAAAGCAAGAGTGGGAGGAAAGATGCTGGCAGAGGCACTTAAGCCCATTAAAAAGAAGTATAATTTTCAATAGCAGTACTCAACTTCTTTTCTGTAATGTCTCTTGACTGGCTAACTAGTAAACACAAAATAAAATGGAAATAATTCTCTGCCAAACATGCACAGCTGTAGGTCCACCTCTGATGATTCATCAGCAGCTCTAGGCATCTGCCAATTTTTTCTTTTTAAATTTTAATTTAGGATGGATCTAGAAGTGGCAGAGATTGCAGTCTACTAGGGAAAAGGAGCCCACAGTACATAAGGAAAGCAGCACACAAGACAATAGTAACTATTTCAGTGCATAGATGCTTGCTTGAATGTTACAGCTTGCATTTACAATGACTAATCAGTAAATTTGAATATGATACTCAGTATAGAAGTGGTAAATTAGCAATGGCAGAGTACTTCAAATTATGTTTCTCAAAATATAGAACATTTTATAATCCATACCAACTTCCTCAGCTAAAAATAAAATGGTAATGAATTCTGCATTCATCTAAAATTTCCACCAATTTCAGTGAAATTGCGTGGTGTGTAAACAGGTGGAGAATTTGGTCCAAAATATTTCCTCCTATTAGGGGCCAATCTTGTCTGCTCTTTTCAGGGCTCTTACTTCCCTTCTTTTGCCAGACAGGGAGCAGAACAATACAAGGTCAAGATCACACAATTTCTTTTGGAAGAGTTAATGTACCCAAACTACGAAGTTACTGAATTTGTATCACACTAACAAAAAGACACATCTTTTCTTGAAGCCATTACAAGAGTATTCCAAATAATCAAGAGAAGCCCTATTCCATCCACTAGTAACAGTCTCTATAACTGCAAAACTGGGGACAAAACCTGTTTGTAAAACTTATAGAAATATTTCAATTCACATATTTTCCATTGTCAGTGGGAAAAGAGAAAAAAGCTATAATCCAATTTCTTTGAATAATGAAACAGTGTTTCACTTAATGTTCCATTTTTTTCAATTTTGTTTTTTGACTTAGTCTTGAGACATGAATCATATTAAAATATTAATTTAAATATATGTACTTATTATGGCAACAATTTATAACCTTTTGACATTTTAAAAACAACATTTAAATGGTCCCAAACTGAATTTTTTTTTGAAGGTCTATTTCATGGAAAATATTGTCTTTTCATCTTGGGAACAGAAACAAATTTTGAAATACTGCATCTGTGGAAGAGATTTTTTTTTCTGACCTTCACATTAATACAGTGCTTTAAAGAACAGTTTAAAAAAATTGCACTATATGTGAAGTGTCAAATAATGTAATATGAAATCTGAATTACCAAGTAAATGAGCAGTTTCAATATATTCAGAAGTCTTAGGGAATTTCAACTAAGAGGTTTAAATTTTAGTTGCTTTAATTCATTTGAAGCATAGTTCTGCTTACCAAGTTTTCAAGTTAGAAAACGTTTACTAATTTTTCCATTAGTATTTCCATTCATTGTATAAATGAATGTTTGATGCTTTTTCAAAATATTAATTGGAAAAAATATTTATTTAAAAAGTTTGAAGAGCAACTAAAAAGGAACATGAGAAACTTAATATTGTTTTAAAATAAAAACATTACTGAAATGTGTTACTTTCAGGAGCATGATACTACCATATGTACCTGAAAACTAGTACTACAGTCTGTCTCATGCAAGTAACACTCCATCTTCTGTAACTATATAAAAATATCTCCTGGTTTCCCATAACTTTTAAACCTGAGCTTTAAAGAAGACAGATATCTATTGGACAGCTGATTTTTGCTGCTGGCCAAAAAGATTAAACAAGCTTAAATGCATCTCATTTTGCAACTAAGCAAGACCCCTAATATTTTGCTAATCCGAAAACTATCATGTACTCCTTGTACCTGGAAATTGAGAAAAGGTGAATAGCCTCAGAAAGGGATTTGCTAAATTCACAGAAGAACCCTTCTCATTCATCACTTGCTGACAGTAGGGAACAAAACAAAGGCTTTGGGTAAATAAAGAATCATAGAATGGTACTACTAAGGACTGCATCAAAATGAAAAGTTATTAGTTACTCAAAGTTATGCTTCATCTTGCCCTCATTTTTTAGTGCTCTCTCCTTTGAAATTCACTCCAGTAATGGTAACTCATGACGTTTATGCATGATCATTATTCATGAAAAAGTAGTAATATGTACACAGCAACAAATGGAAATGCTTGTACATGTCTAACCAATGCTATATTTTCAACAGAGCAAATAAGAAAGAAACCACTAAATATATTCTAAAAATAGTTACTTAGGCATGAAAATTTCTCATAGACATGGCAGTAATATTTATACCTACTACTTTTCAATTAAGAAAATTTGAATAATGCTATTAAAAGGACTCTAATGCACAGGATGAGGCATAAGAAACTGCTATAAAGCTAAATATTTCATTACATTATTGACCATGTTGTTTTTATCTTGGTAAAACATTTACAAAGTTTGTTTTTATAAAGGAACTTTCAATATTAGCATTCACTACTTATGCATGGAACAACATGGTGGAAAGCGTGTCTCTGATGACAAAGAAGTTACTTACAGGTAGTAAGTGTAGGAGTGATAGCTTCTTCTGCCATGATGGTGGAAGGATTAGGCAGTGGTGGAAAAGATGAAATGGAAGGAAAGAAAAGCCAAATATTAATGTATGAAAAATCAAGATGAAACTGAGACCAGAACTGGTGACACAAATGAAAGGTAGCAAGAATGCATATCTGGGCATATCATGCAACGTGTCTGGAACAGACAGATGACATATCTAATCTCCATAAAACTTTAAGCAATACAATATATAATGCATCTCCAACTGTTAAATCAAACCACCCTAAAGTACACCTACTATCTAAGTAATGTTAGATATTTAATGTATATTTCTCTCTCCATATACTGCACACACAAACACTCCCAATCGAAGTGATAAAACACCTCCGATTACACCTCAGCTGCATTAGGAATAAGGATATGGAACTTCCAACATGGTGTTAGAAGTTTAACAATGCAGAATTTCAGAACATGTATTAAGTAGCTTCTCTTTCTGTCATGGTACTGTAGAATTCTTGGATATCCCTTTCCTTACTTAAAGAAATCAGTTCTGCCATTGACAGGACTAGAACTTGTTTCCAGAGGGGAAAAACCAATGGCCCCAGCTTTCTTAATACCTCAGCTTTTTTAATAACCATTTAAATTCTGAAGAAAAAATTACTTCTTGCCACGCAAATAAAAAGGCTATCCTTGCTGGCTAAAATTATTTTGGTGGTATTTCCCTGTATGGCAGAGGAAAAAATAAGAACTGATCCTGTATCCCTGTAATTTCTGTCCATGTGAATGTCACAAAGAACAAGTTAGAGACCTGGCACCACCATCTTGAGAAATATGGACCCAGACAGTCTTTCCTGCATCACCTCTTGCACAGCCAGATCCTCTTCCCAAACATGCTCTGCATGAGCATAAAGCACAGAAGCCCTCCAGCTACGCTCTTCTGCTTAGGTCTCTCCCTGCCTCAGTTATGAGCCCACTATAAGCAGGACTGCAACTCTCCAAAAGGGGCAAGTTTCAACCTAAATGAATTCCATATATTGACTGCAATTAAAAAGAGGCTGGAGATCTTAAAACATCTCTGAGCAGAACATCAAGTAGCATTCACATGTTGGTAAGATAAAAGACTGAAAGGAACCATGTAGCCATTTGTAATTTTTACAGCACATGCATACAGCCCTTTGACTACACAGGAAACATGTAAACAGGCCTTGCAAAGGACTATAACTAACACTAACTTGCCTCTAGCTACATGCTTCAGGCATCCCTTTGAAAACTAGGCTTTCATCAAATTTTCTCTCTCATCTTCTTCATGTGAAGATGCCGTTAGAAATATTTCCCCATTTTTATTCCCATTTTTCTGATGCAAACAGTATTGTTCAAACACAAGAGCCTAGGTACTGAATATTTAATCATGCGGCACATCTGCAAAAATGCACACCTGTTAAAGTTGAATTTTAAAAGATATCTAAGAATAGAGTAAGGGGAAAGCTGCAAAACAGTTATATGCATCTTCCACCAGCACATACCCCATTGCCTTCAGTAAGGAGCACAGGATCAGGTCCTATCAAAGCAGATCAACTTACCTGCTCTATTAACAAGGGGTTGTTTTCTGATTCAATCATAATTATATCTCCCCCGCCCTTCTTTTCAGAATTACTCATTCTCTCACTTTCATTTAGAATCTCATGACACTGCCAACCCTGTTTCTTGCCATATGTTGCCATGACAGAGATGTAATGTAATTAGTACAAATGTTCTCATACTTTGAAAAGATGTATAATAATTTGAGAAACAACAATAAATACAATTAATCAGTGAAGCACTGCTGGTACTTATATACAGAATTCTGCCAAATATGTTATGGAGATAAATTATTCCTTATGAAAAAAATGCTGAAAATCCAGGAGCTTTAATTTGTGTAAATGTCCCATTAAAAATTTGTATAAGATGAGAAAAATTAATAGTCTCAAGCTCCAGTTATTTTTATATTGTTACATTTGTGAGATTTTCCATATGAAAGTCCTTGAAAAAGAGCACTGTGGTTTTTGACTCTCAAGAATACCAGACACTGAAAAAACCAGGTAAAAAGAATAAATTAAAAATCTACAGAAACAGAAAGTTTTAGACTTGCAAGTCCACAGGCAAAAGCACCATTCATAATTGAAAAGATTTAGCTTTTTTAAGAAATATGGACAAGTTCCATTTTACTTCCTACATAATATATACAAACTTACTCTCTTGCTATATATGAAAAGTCTTTTTCTGTTAAAGAGAGTGACCCAAAGATTTTGGCCAACCTTGGCCAAATTTTCTTCTGTGCATGGCTCTTCAGTCACTTCCCACTAGAGAGGTTATTTTATGTCGATAAACTGTTTCTTTGTATAGTGATAATATAAAGCACTTTTATATCCTTCAGGACTGAAGACATGAATAAATTTCATAAATATCACTTGTAGAGTAAGGCCCCACTATAAAATTTATCAAAACCAATGCAGCTGGCTGCAGGAGGACTGTCCCACTAGAAGGGTAAACTTCTGGAACTGTGTAATTACCACAGAGATTTCTTTCACCATCTCTCTTTTGTAGCTGGCCCAGAGGGAAAAACAAGGTTCAGAGGTAGCACTGGGAGAAGACTGGAGTTTTCCTTCAGTCCTATTATCTCCAGTTGCTATCCTAACTGCTTGAAATTGTTGGCAAAGGTGTATAACTGAACAGCCTGATTTGCTATCAGGGAATGGGACCAATGCATTCCCAGCTCAGCTCCACTGAGTGCAAAAGCCTTCCTTATCCACTGCCAAGAACCAGGGTCTCCAAGTTAAACAGATGCCACAATTACGTATGTTAGAAACTACTGGAAGGCTCAGGCATAGAAACAGCTGAAAACAGAACTAAAGACAGGCAAAAGAAAATAACCTTTTTAAGGAGAAATGCAATGATCAGAAAAACTCCATTCTACAACTGAAGCAGAAGCCAATGTAATTAAATTTTAATAACCGCTTCCTTACTGCACTCCCACTGCAGCAGCAGCAAGATGGTAGTCCCAAAAGAAACAGCTGCCCCAAAGACATACATATTTTTAAGCAAACCTTGGACCAATAAATCTAATTTCTCAACTTCTGCATATTTTTAAAACTTAGCTGAAATAGAATACAAAAGAAAAAAAAAAAGGAAAAGAGAAAAGAATAAAGCAGTAAGGTTCTGATTTTTCCAAGTCTTGATTTAATTCCTATTGCTTTTCCAAAGGTTGTGGGAACAGTTCTCTCATTTTCACTGCTCTACCTTAAGTTGACCAAAAGGTGAACTTACTTGCTGCATTTTTTATTCTTTATTTTTTTTATTTTTTATAAAATCCTATGCAGTTATATCAAAGACTGGCAGAGATCAAGGGCCTTGCCTGAGAATTAATATTCAGCATCAGATTCAAAATCCACTTGTCCACTTTATTGTGGAAACACATGTATTGGTTTCCACTGACTTTGTGTTAACTCTTATGTGAGATATTCAGACCACCGCTGAGGAGAGAAAAGCCTACTGGCATTATTCTGACTTCATAGAGAAGAATCATCTCATTGATACGACCACATTGGTATTAGGAATAGCTTGCAGGTTCCTAGTCTACATTACATGACATCTTTATGCAGGAATCTGGTTGAATGGATAAAGAAAAGATAGAGCAGAACAGATAAAGAACTCTGAACAACCAAGTGGGGAGAAAAACAGGAAAGCACTAACAGTCTTCACCTACCCAGGTGACAAGCATACAAATCTGGTTTACTTTAGTCAAAGACTGAGTGTCCACACAGAAAATGTTTTAGTGTCCATGATGTTCCTATCCTCACTAGTGACTCCATACCATACACTGAATAGTTAGGCCACCTAATTTCTCTGTGACCCAGTTTATAATATAACTACTTCAGAAGATCACTATGTAGTGAAATTAATAATGATGCCTAATGACTATTGGTATTTGCAGAACTTCTCTACCTACTGCTTTGACAGTGACCATATCTAAAGCATGTCTCTGCTGCACTGAAAACTCTGCTTTGAATGTTGGTCTTGTCTACTTGGCTACTGAATTAAAAGTCAAAGAGGCTGATCTGTGAAAATCTGTGGTGCCTGGCACCAACCAAGCAAAGAATGGTTGCTGGATGGAATGAGGTGGCTATTAAAGGAATATGTTGGACAAAGTCATGGTTATCATGTACAGCAAAACTGTTTTCCAAATCTCTTGTCAATGGAAAGAAATGGTTTGAAATTAAGTTAATTAAGCACTGTGAAGCCCCAGAGACAGAGTAAATTTAATCTACTGGTGAGATCTGGAGATCAAGTCTACAAGGACCCATTTCTGTGAAAAATGAATAACAGACACTATACGCCTTGGGATATGCCTTGGGATAGTGGAGTGTAAAGGCATATTGCTGTAGCCAACTCCAAGCAAGACACGTTTCAGAGGGCATAGACTCAGTGCGGTGAAACCTAGCATTGTAGCCCAGAGAGTCTGCACGTAATAGTACAGAGAGGAAAGTGGTTCTCAGGGGAAAGGTGCCAGTGAATTACAAGGTGCTATTTTATTTTTCACTCAGATCTTTACTCCAGTAAAACTCCTGATAAAGTAAATGAAATAAAATGATCAAGTGCAGTAGTCAAATGACATGCTAGCTTGATAAGATTGTTTCACAAAGTAGCACCTAAAGTATCATAAAACTACAAAAACACTGCAGTTATACTAAGCTTGCAGAATGATTTATACATTTTCTTCAAATGCATAATGTATACACAGTAACTGAACCAGGGTGAAACCATAGGGGCTCTCAACAGCATAGTGAATTAATGCACCAATAAGAATCTATTGAATAATCGGTTCATCTTTTGCTTAAGTCCTGAGTGTAATTGTATTCAAGACCTGCTACACTACAGCATCTGCTTTAGAGGTCTGGGACACAATATACCTACCTCCTGAAACTCTCATTAAAGCCTAGTCACATCCTGTTACACAGATGAACCATTCTTACTTTTTAATATTAACTTCAACTCATTTCACAATTTGTTTTGTTCAAAGCTGCAGCATCATTCTGGGATATGTTTAACTTACTGGTATCATTCTTTCTGTACTACACACTGAAATTGTATGTATTTGGTAACAGAGTTCCTGGACTTGTACTTCCAATAGTTTCATCTCTGTCACAAGCAGATTTATTCAAAACCCCAAAGAAGCTCACGTATTGCACTTTTCTTCTAACAACAGAATTACTATGAATAATAATTACTGTGCCGTGGTAGACACAAGGAATCAAGTATCCTTCTGCATTAACATGCAAACACTTAGGATTCGAGCCTTCCTGCCTCTAACAATTAGATTATCAAAGAGCTTCTCCCTAGAGAATGAAACAAGAGCTGGTATAGAATCCATTTAGCCAGAGACCCTGACACCTTATTTACTTTGAAACTATTTGGATCATTTTGCAATGCTCTCTCTTCAAGATTAAGAAGAACTTGTCTCCCTTGGGTGAATATATTCTACCTTTGGCACAAACGCTTAAGGAGAGGCTCAGAACTGGAAGAGAGAGAGTGATGAATGCCGGTCAGGAATTGCGTGAAGAAGGATTGGCCAGGCAATGTGAGAAGCCTTCCTCCCTGCACGCCAAGTGCTGTGTCTGGCCCTAGGGAGGAGTTTGGGAGTTCAACTGTTAAAATTGAAGGTATGAATGATGCAAGAAATCAGAAGTGGGACGAAAAAAGTACTGCAAAGTCAGAGCAGATTTTAACTCTGCTGCACTGTACTTTATTGAGAAGATTTGGTTACTGGGTCAATTTCATTGCCCCAGCCAGACCTACCCTGGGACTTAAGTCTCAATCTCTTCTGTATGGCAGCTTTTGACTGCTTTACCTACCTCTTATTGTGACCTAGCCCTCAGACCTGGCCACAGCTCAACTTTCTCTGCATAGAGCTCTTCTAACTCATGGCCCTGCTTCTGTCTTCAAGGAGTGAAAAGTAGCTACTTCTGTTGCGTGCCCTGAGGCACTGTCAGGCAGCTGTCTCCTTAGCTGTGCACCTCCACTGTTCAAATTCTGGAAGAATTTCAGGCAGCTCAGGAGTTTGGACTATCTCAGACCTGCCAAACTAGTTAACACACAATTAAATCACATAGTGTTGGGATGAGCAAAATCAGGCCAAGATAGTTCTCAGAGGAAGAAAGGGGGATAATACAGGGTGAATGGCAAGGAGGTGAGGGGTTATGGGACAGTAAGAAGACTATGGCAGATGTGGAAGGAGAATGCATGACTCAGCCCCTTTACACAGCTCCCACACGTCCCAACCCCACCTCTACAACTGCAAATTTCACACTGCTCAGGATACAACCTAAAACCTTAATTCTATTTGCTAATGAATTTCTTCCAAACTAGACTTAGCTTCTATCATCACACGGGTTTTTTTCTTACCCACGCCATCTCCCTAGCTAGATATTTTTCCCTTTATTATTTTTCCTTTTACTGTGCTCAGAAAGGCAATCAGGTTTAAAAGCCTTATACTTCTAATGTTGTAGAAGTTTTCAAATGATATTCAAAGCAAAACAATCTCAATGTGTGTGTATGTTGAACCAGCATTTGGAAACATTCAGCACCATTGTAACATTTTTATTTGTTTTCAGGGAATGAAGTTTATGCAGAACAATATAGACCTCATTCTTAGCACAGATTACCTTAAACTAGTTCCTGTTTGTCTGAGGATTTCTCTTACATTCAAGAATGAAACTACATCTAACTTTCAGCTGGTCTGTTGACTAGAGTGGAGACTCACACTTTCAGGACAGAGATACTGTTCTATTATTAGAGTCCATCATACAGTACTAATGCATAAAGTGCTAGAATCATTAACCTCAAGTTGTTTTTCTCCTATAACAAAGCCACAAACATTAATTCATAGAAAATTCTGTGGGATGAAACAGATACTGTGGTTTTATAAAAACCCAACAAAGCTTTGGGAGTGGGAGGGAGCAGCACTTCCTAAACTCTGTGGCAAAGGGCACGAAGGTGGCTGGACACTTTTGCCAATATCAAACTGAGAATTGCTGTAGGAGATGCTGTGATATGAATATGTACATAGAAAACATCTACTAATTGCTCACCTTTTCTTCATTACCAGCACGACCCCCAGAAATATAATGACGAACAGCAAGATGCCTGCAATGACTCCAGCAATTTTAACTGTATGGTCGGTCTGTTTCTCAGGCTCTGGGTCTGGTTTTCGAGTGGCAGCCCCTATGGAATCAGTAAAAGGAAAAGAGGAGAGAGAAAAAGAATAAGGATGTTATTTTTCCGATGTTTATACATTTAACCTACCAATGTCATTAGTCTTATCCAGGGCCAACAGATGTCAATGCTTGATCTTTTAAGAAAAAATCCTGCTTTCATATGCATTGACAGGAATATAATTTTTCATATTGTTCCATGACATTTTGCAAGACCACAACACAGGTGGGATACCACTGCCAGCCCTGACCCTTTTATAAGAGCCTCTTCACAGATTCACAAATTTCTATATTTTTATTATCTGTGCTGGCTCCCTTTTCTTTCTGCCATTTAGAAACTTGCTAACAACACAATAACTGTCCCAAGCCTTTATCCAAATTTGATTTGCTGGAACATTCCTCAATTATTTTTCATAAATGAAGCTGTAATTCCATAACATATTAGCTTAAACACCTGGAAAAGTGAGATAAGCTCATTTACCATGCATTTTACCCGCAATTGTTTTTTACACAATAGGCTTTTTTTTTTTTTTGCCTTTGGAAATCTAAATCTAGGTCACATCTGGTAGGCAAAAAGACTTCTTCTAAGCAATTTATTCACAAAGTGGGAAGCAGCTGATGATCACACCACTGGCACCCACATTTAATATCTGTTTAAATGAGATAACCAGTGCCTTACAGCAGCTACTGTCTTAGCTCTTCCAGCTTCTCCATTTAAAAAAAAATAACATTGTTTGTACTGTTTACTGTATAATGTGATGGAACGTCAAATCCATGTCTGATGAAATATCCATTTCCTCTACTAAATGAGTTCAGGATGAAAAATGTTAAGGAAGCAACATTCAATACACTAAACTATCTTATTTTTTTTATGGACTTCCTTTTTTTTTTTAATCAAAACATGACAGCATTCATCATTTGAGGCACCATGCCATGAAGTGGACACAGGGATTTATGGATCACTTTCCTGCTATAGCTTTTTTGGGAAGGGAGAAGGAAGAGTAAAGCCTAAGTGAAGTGTAATATTTTAAGACCACGTTCTTATCTCACTGTCTGGGTTTCACAGAGGATTTTGAAAGCACCAATTATATTTTACTTGTTTCTTCACTTCCTTTTTTTGGAAAGAAAGCAAATTAGTGATCAATTTACATGCAGAGATATTTTCTTAAAAGTACAAAGAAAACATTTCCAATGTTTCTTCTCAGTTGTAACCAGGATATTCTAAGATGATGAGTACTTTTGAGTGCCCACAGTTACACTTTTGGCCTACATCTTCAAAACTCCTTATCAGGAGGAATGCCAGGAAAACCTAGCAATTCATATTGCTGCCTGAAAAGGTGATAACCTTTAACCAAAATATATCTAGAGCTAACTGCAGGAACCAGGTTCTTTGGAAAATTCTGGCCATGGTACTTAGTGTGAGTGCTAAGTCAGAGAAGATGATCTGCTGCTTGTCTCTGTGCCCAGCTCCACCAGAATATTAGTTCGATAGCAATACACTGTATTACTAATACACAATACCATTCCAAATTAGTAAAATTCTTACTTCGTATGAGTAAAGGTAACAGAATCTGGCTCTGTATTTTCTTCAGTGCAGATGCATAGAATTCTGTTATAAACAGTTCTATTTTTATTTTCCTTGTGTCATATATAAATCATTTTGTTAAACTCTATATTGCTGTAATCTGCACGGATTCAAAAGTGTAGCAGATATTTAAAAGACATCTAGAGTATCTTTATGCAAAAGGCAGCTGTTGAGTTGAACTTGGCAAACAGGAAGCAGTGAATAAAGTACGATGCAAATAGTAAGACATAATAAGGACTTCACAGTCCTCTTTTAAATCTACAACCCAAGCAAGGAGGAATGCAAAGCCAACAACAAGCAGTATCTTTTTAGATATAATTCCTAAGACTGGTTCCTTCCAAAGTCTATTCTTCGTTATCTCCTTCAGGTTACCTCACCCTACTGGAATACTCACTGGTAATGACTTCTTAAAATAAAATTCTGCCTTATGATTTCCTTCCTTTCGTTAAGGCTTCCAGTGCTAGTTTTGGGATCAAGAATGCTAAACATTAAAAGTAAGTGAAGGCAGCCTTGCTACATTTTCACACAGAACTCTCAACTATCCAATGTGTTTTATCTCAGTGTCATGTCTCTCTCTGACAGCACAGGGTCCTCACTTCAGTGGAACTAGCTAGACTTGCACTATGCAGAGGAGATAATACCAGAATCGTATTCAGAGCACACACATTTTCTGCGTATCATGGAGCGCAACTTTCATGAAATGCCTTCAATGACACAAAGCATACCCTCTTGGGAGTCATGGACAAGCTGAGGAATCCACCACTATTGCAAATTCTCCAGAGAAAGCCTACACGAGAAGAGATACAGAGCCTAACATCAGGACACTGAAACTCCCATATTGCATCATCTATTGATTATCCAATTGAGGGATCATGTCAAATTGTCTAAGAAAAGTGCATGTAATGCCACCCCGAGTTAAAAATAGAATAAAGCTTCCCACTGTTGGACTCAGCCTGACTTATAATAGAGATTGTCTTAAACTACAAACATGTAGTTTGTCATGCCTTTTAAAAACTCCTATCATTAATTACTACAAAAACCCAAATATTGGCATTATCTCAATTCTCCTTTAGTTCCATTCAGCATCTCATTCATTCTCTGACAGAATGTTGCTCCTTTCTTGGTGTCAGTGGGTTCCAAAATCCACTTGGTTAAATGAACCAAATTTGCCACCTTTCACCTTTCTTGAGCATCCCTCGAGTCTTTTAGTATTAGAAATTCTGGATCAACTTTCTTCATCAGCTTTTCTACAACAGGATTTTTAAAAATTGTTCTTTATCCCCCTTAGCATTCTGTTTGGTTTTATTTTGACATCAGATGGACACTGAACAGGTCACTGGTGCATTGTTTACAGTGAAACCTGCATCCCTTTCTTCAGTGCAGTGTTCAATTTTGAACCCTTTACGAATTAAAAGTCATTCAAATTTACCTCTGCTGAACACTACATAGCATTTATCAAGACTGAAATGTGAGTATGTACTACCTCTTTATTCAGTTTGCT